>NC_056751.1:52310491-52457991 GCF_019279795.1 Protopterus annectens | reverse complement strand
GGCAAACAAATGGACTGATTGATACTGGATTCTGACATCACATTGGGAAGGGAGGATGCATTCATTTGTAATGTAACACTATCCTTGTGAAAAAACAAAAATGGAGGTTTTGAAAATAATACTTGAATTTCTGAAATTCGTCTAGCAGATGCAATGGCTACTAGAAAAAAATTTTTGAAGAAAGATATTTAAGGTCACATTTAACTGCTGGTTCAAAAGGGGAATGTATAAGTGCCTGCAGTACTAGATTGAGGTTCCATGGGGGAGTAGGGTTTTTAAAAGGAGGTCTTAAAAGTAGAGTGCCTTCCACGAGCACTCTGCACAACTTATGAGAGGCTACCAAAGACCTTTCAAATCCACTAGCTCCTTCTTTGAAAAGTAGAGCCAAAAACTCAAGTATGTTATGTATCAGAGCTGAAAAAGGTTCATACTGATTCTGTTGTGCCCATTACACAAATCTTTTCCATTTACTGGAATAGAGTTTATGTGTTGAAGGTTTATGGGGAGATAATCGTATAGGTCGGACAGGGGAAGAGAGCATAGGTTGTCTGGCTATTGGTGGAATTGGAGTAGCCAGGCCATCAGCCTGAGGTTTGATATGTTTGCATGGATCATGACTGTCAGGTGAGACAGGAGGTCTGGAGTCAGATCCAGAATCCAAAACTGGTGAAGTAAGTGAGGCAAAAGAAAAGGGAATCAAATCTATCAGGGCCATTAAGGTGCAATGAGGATAACTTTGCTCTTCAACATAGCAGCTTTCTGTAGGAATTTTGAAATTAATGGAATTAATGGATAGGCAAAACGTAGACTCGGGGGCAATTGTGAAGTAGAGCATCCATCGGTGATTCCCCCTGTGGGGGGGATTAGGGCAAAGTAGTTGCTGCATTTGCTGTTTAGGAAAGAAGAAAAAAGATCACAGCAAGGCTCACCCCATCAATGAAAAATCATTTCCATCATGTTCTTGTTGAGAGACCACTCATGAGGTTGAAGAATGCACCTGGTCAGTTTGTCTGCTATTATATTGGACTCCCCCGGAATATGCATTGCTATGAGAAAACAGTTGGATGAGATTTCCCATTACTATACTCTGAGCACTTCTGGACACAAGGGGTAAGATCTGGTCCCTCTTTGTTTCTTGATGTACCAAACTACTGACATATTGTCCATTTGAATTGCAATCATCCCCAAAGAGAGAGCATCTTGAAGGGCCTGAAATGCTAAAAGTACTGCTCTCATCTCTAGGACATTGATATACAAGTTGGCCTCTTTGGGGGACCAAGTGGCTTGGCATGTTTTCCCCAGAAAATGCCCCCCCACCCAAAATGGGTAGCATCCGTGGTCACAATGGCCTTGGGCTGAGGGGGAATGAATGGATGGTCTTGTAATAGCTGATATGACTGAATCTACCACCTGAGATCTCTCTTGCATATCTGAGTGATTCATATCAGAGTTGACATGGGTTGGTACATTATTGACCATTGTGTTGCTAGCATCCCTGTAGAATTTTCATCTAAAATGTGGTTAAAGGTACTACTGTTATTGCCGCTGACTTTGATCCTAGAGCCTGAAGGCCCAAGCAGACTGAAATCTTGGTACTGGAGATTTATTTTTCTGACCTGTCATCTTATAGTTTGAACTCTTGAGGGAGGTAGTGAAGCTATCACTGACTTTGTGTTGAACTGTGCTCCTATGAATTCCAAATTATGAGTTGGTTCCAGTTGCGACTTTTCATAGTTTATGGTTATCCCCAGATGAGAACATGTCTGGAGAACCCAACTTGCCCTTATTCACTGATGTCTGGTCAGAGCAGTAATGAGCCAGTCGTTCAGACATGGAAACACCCGGAATCCTTGCAGTCTCAAGTGAACTGCTACTACCGCCATACATTTGTTGATCACCCTGGGAGCTCTGGTGAGACCAAAGGGCAGAACTCTGAATTGGTAATGACTGGCTCCTAGCCGGAAGCATAAGTACTTTCTGGATCATCTGTTCATCTTTATATGACAGTACTCATCCTGAATGTCTATTGAGCACATCCAGTCACCCTTGCCCAGAAAAGGGAGAATGGACTAAACCATGACCATTTGAAACTTGGTGCGTCAAACTGACTCGTTCAAGTTGTTGAAATCCAAATTTTTTCTCCAGTCTCCTGTTTTCTTTGTCACTAAAAAGAATCTTGAGTAAGTTTTGGATTCTATCTGGTCTGGTGGGACCTCTTGGATGACTCTTTTTTTCCTTTTGTATTTGAAATGTTGCTTTTTCCTTCTGACTGGGTGGAACATCAGGGAATTTCCTTGAGATTGGAGGTAGAAGAGAAAAGGGTATTATATAACCTCTGGAAATAATCCTCTGCACCCAAGTATCTTTTGTTATGTCTAGTCAAGCTCTCTGGTGCAGGGCTAAATGACCCCCGATTGCCTCCAGAGGTGGGCAACCAGGCCTCCTTTCATGAGCGCTAATAAGGTCTATCAAAAAAAGAATCTCTGGACCCTTGGTTTTGCAGGTCATCTCTGCCATGAACATCATCAGCCATTGGAGTTCTCTCCTCTCCCCCTGGGGAAGTTCCTTCATGTGTGTTCTGGAAAGGACCCTGAGATTTCTTGAACCACATTTTTCAACCACCTCATTGATTCCTAGAAAAAGATCTTTGAGGAGTCAAAAAATGTATGCCTATGACTGATAGGGTCTCACCATTCTTCTCACACCTGGATAATATGTCCTTCACTTTAATAAAGATGTGCCATCAAAAAGAGCATTGACAAATGGAGACCTGAAGGGCTCTGCAAACTCACATAAGTGCATCCAGGCATGTCGCTTGATGGAAATACCTGAACTTGCTGCCCTTGAGGTTCCTTTGATCATGTTTGAAATGAGCCTCACGGATGAATTTGAAATAGATTGCAAAGTAGCCATCTGAGAAGTCATGGATGATTGGACCTCTGCAGACATGGATCCTGAGAGGTTATTTGGCAGTTCCTTAATCAAATCCCTCTGCAAACTAGTAAAATGTGCAAATAATTCAGTGACTTTAAAGTAAAGGTCACTGAGGCATAGACATGCTTCCCAAACCTGTCCATCACTCTAGACTCTTTGTTAGGGTGATGAACAGTGGAATTCTCTTTGGCAAGTTCCTTTTTGGTGACCACCACTATGGCCATGGCATCAATGGGCACCCCTTTAGCCCAAAACACGTTCCCTGAAGGTGGTGTCATTATCTTCTCTGGCCTTATGGGTATGGGTTAAACTGTGTCAGGTCCCTTCGATGCCCACCAAGAAACCAACTCAATAAGCTTGTCAGTGGGTGGAGTAACCCAAGAAGTAGACGGGATGGTGCCAAAAGCCTCCAGGTATACTGACTCCTCTGATAAAGTGTTGCTGGGCATCCAACCATCTCTCTGATTTAGGATCTCAAGGATATCTCCAAATGAGACATCTTCAGAAGGTGATCGTGGGGAACCTTCATCTTCATTGAAGTCCATACCCTCTGTGACCAACTCCTCTGGGGAGTCCAAGTGCTTCCTCTTTCACTTCTTCTTCCTAAGGACCTCCTCAGTGAGAAGAAACTGAAATACCCTGTAGTGAAGCCTGGGATCTTTGACTGGCTGTCCCTGTGGTAAAGAGTGATGAGGTTTTGAGTGCAGAGACATTAAGGTAGAAGGATAAAAATACAAGGGGGTTGGATCCATCTGTTCTGCCTGGGCAGAAAAAAACCCTCATCACAGCCTCAAAGGCAGACTGCTCCAGAGAAAGAGAAGACCTTGGCTCCAAAAAGACAAGCTTTTGGACCGCCTTTCTCCCCCGCTCTGAAAGCAATCCCCCTGAGATAGAAGCCAGAGCCAGAGCCGAGGTATCCAATGCTGAAGCTCTGAGGCACGGAGATGGTGCCGACAACTTCAGAGTCGACTCCAACACCTCAGATCTGAAGCTTAAGGTCTGAGACCCATCCGGATTCAACTGAACTGGAGCACTTGGAGTAAGCATCAGATATGAAGATATTATTATCTTGAGATCCAAGCCAGACGGAGCCAGAAGGCTCCAATCCAGGGACTCTGAAACAGATAAAGGAATCAGAAGAGGAACTTGTAATGGGGATGTAGTAGAAGAATGGACCTCCTGAACCAAAAGAGTAAGAGCCGCTAAGACACTGATCTGACTCTGTGCCTAGAGGATTTTCTGTACCACTCTTTCCACATCTTCCTCCATAAAACTTCTGGAAGAACAAGTCGGTGATGCTCCAAAAAAGGTGAGGGCATCCTTGAGGGCACCAGATCCACAGATGGTGAGTATCTCGTTCTGGATAGATAAAAAAGTATTGAGATGGTAGGGCTAGAGGTAGTCGAATCAGATTCCTTTTTTGTTGGATCCCAGGAAATCTGCTCCATCAATTTTTTTCTTTTTCAGAACTGAGGGTAAGGTCAGATCCATCTTGGTTCTTTTCCTGGATGTCTTAAAAACCAAGTTGGCTGATGTAGATGATTTTGGAGTTTAAGTCTTCGATTGTTTACTTTTGGGAGATTGATCTCCAGATATAGCCTCTCCAAAGGCAGAAGGAAGTAAGCCTTTCAAAATAAGCTTATTTTTTCTTTCTGCAAGTGCCCTGGGGTTGAACCCATGGCATATGGAACAATCATCTTGAAGATGTAACAGCTCCACGCAGTAAATACACATACTTCAAAATTCAATAAAATCCATGTAGGCTCTGTGTAGAGCCTACACAAAATGTACCCATTTACATGGTCATGGTTTCCCCTCGGCAGTGCTCCATGCGTATTAATCATGGTGCACTGTTGAGGGAGATTACAGTAATATGGATATTGAATTCATGTAAGCAGTAGTGTAGAGGCTGTCCCATACGTGTGGATTGTCCAGGGAATTGCTGGGAAGATGTTATGTACAGGATAAGAATCCTTGTAATGTACTCTGCTATAGTATAAATATATTTGAGTTTGAATTTTTTGTTTTTTATTTTGTTAATGGCCATTTGCATGGCACAGTGTGGTACTTAGCGGTGCTGAGCTGTGCTTGCACATACATGGCTGACACCTGCCAGACATCTAAAAATAGAAACTGGATGTAATTATTTATTAATTTATTATTTTTTAATGCTCATTTGCTTGGTGCAGCACGGTGCTTAGCGGTGCCAAGCTGTGCTTACATATACACAGCTGACACCAGGCATCTAAAAATAGAAACTGGGTGTAATTAATTTGTTTTTCTTTTTTGTAATGTACGCTTGTGTAGTGGAGTGATGTGCTTAGCAATGTTAACAGATACTTTAGTAGTATATGTGAAGACATAGTGATTCTCTCATTATCCAGGAAGTTAAATAGGTTGAGTCACAGCCTAAGTATACCAGGTTTGAGTCTTGTAAAGTCATACCTTTTTAAATTTCATGCAGTGAAAATGTGTGTGGTGACCTAAAGGGCAGCATGCCTCTCAACCTATTATGGCAAGAAATCTGGACAAAACCATAAATAAAAGTGGGACAAAGGCCCCAAAATAGGGACACTTTTTAAATATTGCTCTTATAAACTTAGAAAGTTGATAGAATATCAGGTTTTGAATTAGCATGAATTTTCTGAAGGGTACAACCTCTGAAACTCAAATGCTTGTCATTGTTTTCTAACTTCAGTCTTTAATGATTTGCCACTAATTTGTCAAAAAAACACAATTTTATGAAAAATGCACCAAACATATGAGGCAATAATCTGGACATTCTGTGAAAATCTGTATAGTTGAGAGGTATGAAGGGTAGTTTAATACAAAAACAAAATTGTTACATTTGGAAAAGCTGCATGATGCTAAGCACTGCTTAAACATGGTCAATGGCTATTTTTGCTTGCGCATTGCTAAGCTTTGCTGAAACATGGTTGTGCGAGTTTGTGCAATGTTTAGCTCTGCTGAAATGGTTTGCATGATGCTCAGCAATGTGGCGCTTTTTTGAAAGTTACAGTATGACATGTAAGGGAAGAAATGCAGCCTATAGTAAGGCCAGTAGGTGGAAATTCTACACAATTCATTGGAGTACTTTGTAACCTGTTGATATGCCTGGTGGTGTTGGTGAGGGAGTGCACTTTTAGGTGCAGAGGTGGTGTGTGCAGGAGTGCAGAGTATTTCTTGGACTCCTGGTGACCAGCTATGAACCTTGGCTGCTGCCGGATGATTACCAGGGCTCAGAATGTAAAGCTGAAGCCTGGGATTGGTTGGCCAGGGATCTTACCAGATCTACTGGTATCCCCCGCACTGGTGAGCAGTGTCATCCCCACTATGATGACATGAAGTGGAGGAAGAGGTGAACCCTGGACACCTGGATCATAGAAGCTAAGGTTAGGCAGACCCCACAGATATGTAAGTATGTTTGCTACTACTTTACTAATATGCAAGCTGAATCTGTGCAAAATTGGTATGAATAATGGTTTGCTTCTCCTCCAACAGCTGCAGCAGCTGAGTGGGCTTGCAATGTCCAGTCTCATGCAAGGCACCAAGCCAGGATGAGGCGTGAATGTGCTACATAAGGAAACATGTCTGATAAATGTAGTGCACTACCCAAAGTAATGTTCAGGGATATCTTCTGGCCTGTTAGTCAAATAACAAAGTATATGGGTAAGGTAGCTCACATTCTGGGTAGATATCATGTGTATAAGTGACAGATTCTAAGGAACAATAACAATAAAGTTTAAAGCAGGATTGTGCTTTGATAAGCAATGTGTGCAAATAACTGCAGTAGGGCTGTATTCACTGCATGTGCATTCAAATGTGACTCCAGTCAAGTGTAAAAAGGAAATTAATAAAGAATGCAAAAATAATTGCCTGATAAATGTAGTTCACTACCCATAGTGTGGTTCATGGCTGTCTTCCGGCCAGTTTGAGTCAAATAACAAAGTATATGGGTAAGGTAGCTCATGTTCTGGGCAAATATCATGTGTATAAGTGACATATTCTAAGGAACAATAACAATAAAAGTTTAAAGCAGGATTGTGCTTTGATAAGTAATGTGTTCATATAACTGTAGTAGGGCTGTATTCACTGCATGTGTGTTCTAATCTGACTCCAGTCAATTGTTAAATTAAGTGCACATGTCCCTGGAGTCACAGTTTGTGGGTTCTAGTCCCATGCTAGCCAACTAAGACATGACCGACTGTCTAGTCTACTTAATGTACATGAACATACCTTGCAACTGTCATATTTTTTTGTAAAGTAATGACAACTGCCCAATCTGTCTGATCTTTGATTAGCAGATAAATGATTACCTGGAAGGCAATTTATTTGCAAATCCATTTACAGAATACATTGGTAGTAATGTATGAGCAGGGTATGTGAAATGGTTCATTGTAGTTGTGTACCTGCATTTGTTAGTGCTTGGTCCATATTGTCTCATGCTAACAGGTACATACAATATCATCTATGCAAGAATTGCTGTCACTGTGCTCACAACTGACACTGCACACCTGTAGAAGTATGTATTAGTAGTCTGTGTAGTAATATCATCTGTGAGTTTGCTAATGGTATATTATTCTCTCTCTCTCTCCCTGCCCCTTATTTTTTTTTAATTTATTAATGTTATTTGTTATTATGATTTGATATTAATATATTCTGTTAAACTAACTGTTATGTTGGCCTTATGGGTTATTTCATACTGGTTTGCTGTTAGCATACTTACCATTATATTATTTATTGTTGTGTTGCCTGTTGAAAGGCAGATCTTGCCTGTTGAACCAGGTTGACGTCTTTGAGACTGTCGCCAAGGCCCTGGATGAAGGAAAGTCAGTACATACAGCTTACCTTGACTTGGCCAAGGCCTTTTACACAATCCTCCACTCGGGAATCATTAAGAAGCTAACACAACTTGGCGTAAATCCCTGTCTCATCAGGTGGGTGGCCAACTGGCTCAAGGACAGGACCCTCAAGGTCAAATTAAGCATCTCCACCTCCAATAGTAGACCTGTCACTAGTGGAGTTCCCCAGGGATCTGTCCTGGGACCCCTACTGTTTGGCATCTACTTCTCAGAGGTTCAGGCAAAGACAAAAGTCCTGTGGCTTACCAAGTTTGTGGATGACTGTAAGTTGGGTCCTGACATTGAATCCCCAAATGATGTTAACATACTACAAGAGGGTCTCACAGCAACTAATGACTGGTATCAAAGTCATGGCCTCAAGCTATATGCAAAAAAAAAAAGTATCATAGGTTCATAGATTCACAGGTGTTTACTAGGCTAAAGACCACAAGGGACTTTTTAAGCCTAGCCGTGCATCCCAAATCTCTGACAAGATCTGATACTCTTGATAAGTGTAAGCATGGGTCTGGGAGATGAACCATTTATAGGTTACCTCAGTCCATTAGAGACATAGGTGCCAAGCCAGGGATGAATTTTTGGTTTCCCATCCAGTTGTCTAAATTGCACTTGAATTGGGTTAGGGATGAACTCTGATTCACATTGATGGGGAGCCTTTTCCATAAACTAGGGTAATCTGGGATACATACCTATCTCTCCAGCAGGTCCTATTTATATCACAAGCAAGGTTTAAGTCTTTAAAACAGGTAATTCTGGTGCTGTTTGTTTTGTGGATATGCAGGAGGTCCATCAGAGTGGGGTCTGACAATGCCCTGTATACCAAGCATAGATCTCCCCTCAAAAGCCTGTAGGAGACAGAATACAGAGATAGGGCCTTGAGGCAGTCTGCATAGGACATATTACTTATGCCCTGTATTCTTTTAGTCAGGACCCTCTGTGGACATTTCAGTTGTTGGATATGCCTGGTTAGGTACATACCAAAGTGGGCATTGTACTCAATGATAGGTCTGATGAATGCCGAATACAGTGGAACAATGGCTTCCTTGGACTTAGATGTCATACCTTTGTTTATAAGTTGCTCAACATAGAATGATTTTCTCAGCACTGTAGACACATGATGATCAAAGGCTAGGCTAGATTACTATCCATGTGTGTCCCTAAGTCCCTGACTACTGGGTCAGCTCTAAGGGGTGGGATGTCAGTGTGATAGTTACCTGGGATGGATGACTTCCCAAAGGATAATATTATGTATTTCTTGGCATTTAGTTTTAATCCATGGCTCTGACACCAGTTGTTTGTCTGTGTCAGCCCCTCCTACAGAACATTTGTGTCAGTGTGAGATTCAATGACAGCTCCTAATTTGCAATCATCTGCAAATTTACTCAACCAGAGACTACTGACATTGGCCTTGACTTCTGAAAAGTAAATGCCAATAAGGAGCAGTCCAAGCACTGAAACCTGAGGGACTCCACTTGTGGCTGGCCTCTTTGTAGAAGTGGACTCCCCAATTCTAACTACCTGGGTCCTGTCTGTGAGCCAGTTGGCTATCCACCGGGTGACAAATGGGTTTGTACCTAACCTCTTGAGTTTGTCAACAATGACCGAGTGGGGTATTGTGTCAAATGTCTTGGCCAGGTCAAGATAGGCAGTGTGAATGATTTTTCCCTCATCCCTAGCTTTGGTGACCTTCTCAAAGAAGTCCACCAAGTTGAGGAGGCATAATCTGCCCTTGAGGAAACCAAACTGGGTTGGGTCCAGTGTCTGGAGGTTGACTATATCTCTATTGATAATGTCCATGATAGTTCTTTCCATGGCTTTACATATAAGACTAGTGAGACTTATGGGTCTGTAGTTTCCAGGGACTGTAGATAGCCCACCTTTGTGCAGAGGGATGATTGCTACCTTTCTACATTCATGAGGCACAAAGCCTGTTTGGAGGCTACAGTTAAATATCATACCATTCGGCAAAAAATACATCAATGGCAAGCCCCTAAACACACAACCTGTGGTGAGAGACCTGGGTACTCAGGTTGATAACAATCTCACATTTGACCATCATATAGTGGCAGTGGTCAGAAAAGCCTTTTACTTGGTTCATCTCATAGTTAAAGGGATTGCATCCAGAAAAAAAGGAGGTTATTACCTCTCTATACTCCTCCCTCATTAGACCAGTAATTGAGTATAACTCCCCATTTGGTATGTATCTCTTCAAAGATCTGCACCAACTGGAAAGGCCACAGAAATACCTCACAAAGAGAATCCATGGCCTCCAAAACCTGTCCTATGCAAACAGGCTCAAATCACTGTCACTCTGGTCGGTATCATACAGATTGCTCAGAGGTGAATCTGTCTCACCTACAAGGTAATTTTGGACCCTACACTATTAGAGATGCTCCCTATCTGTAAGTCTAACTCCTCGTGCATTACTCACTTGAAAGGTCTGAATCTAATATGCGACATCAACAAAACCTGTTGGAGAGATAGGTTTGTCTCCCAGAGACTGCCCCATCTCTGGAATACACTTCCCATACACGTCAAACAGAGTACCTCACTGATCCTCTTCAAGCACAACATAGTGGATGGGAAACCACAAATTTGTCCCAGGGGTTCTACCTGTGTCCATCATTGACAGGGGTGACAGGTGCTGACTGAGGTTTCTTTTTGGGAATAAACTCTTGGCTAGACTTGTAAGGGCTCCAGGGCCATTAGCCTAATAACCGCCTATGATCCTATGATAATATACCTTAATATGTATTTTGATTAATCAATATTCTCTTCCATTATGTTAATACTAACATTTATTTGGTTATTACTTATCTTAAATTATGTTTACATTTAATTTACTACAGCGCAGCAAGGTAGGCCAGTTCCAGGCAATCCACTCACCTTGGCTCCCCAGGCGTGGCACCAGGGCCCAATACGTCTGAGCCACAGCCTGGTGGTTCTCCCTCTGCTGTCCCTGCACTACCTGTGGCATTGGGTAGTTCCACCCCATGGGCTGGAGCTGGGCCTCCCTCTGGGAGCGGAGGTGGAGGGGGTGATTTTGTCATCCATGATGAAATACCAGGTATGGTGTACAGGTTGCTCCATTGAACTGTCAGAGGTAATCCTGAGCTGGATGGAGAGCATGTGCACCACCCTGGTGGGGCAGCCTTACCCTGGACATCAGCCTCCACCACTACCACCCAAGGGGCAGTGAAGGAGCAGTGCCAACAGTCTCATGGGTGAGGACTTGAATAACACTGCTACTTTGTGGCTGGTCCAGAAACTGGGATTCCATAACACCCTCCCCATCCAAGGTGTTCACCCCCCCCTCTTATGTCATACACTAACCCTGTCTTCTGTCTTGTCTATCTTGTCTGTCTGCAAAAGCTTCCTCACCTTCTCAACTTATCTCCCCCACACATACCTATGTCCCTTCCCCAACATTCCACTCTCACGTTAAAAAAAAATCAGCACCTGCCCCCCCCCCAAAAAAAAAATTACTGTCCCATACATAGGTCTCCATTTTGCACACGTGTCCACTGGAGACATGTAATTTGATCCAATTGGCTTGACAACACAATTTGGTTGTCATCACCCACCTTTGGGGTGACAGTCCAAATTCAGATAAAAGATCTGTTGAAATGCATAGTTGTTGCTGATGAAGAAATTGATAGCTATGGTTCTTTCCTACACCTGTCCTGCACATCCCTACCTGCCTTTCACTATGTTTTTCCCCCTGCTTGCACCCCTTTTCATCACTGTCCTATCTCCCCATTTTTCTTTTCTTTAAAGATTTATAGCACTGTACTGGTATATGTTTTTGGAACAATATTAATCACATTCAAAAAGTACACCTGCATCCTATTTTGAACCCACAACCTTCATATCTGTAGAACAGTGGATCATCCCACCAAACCATCCAGCTGCTAATACAGACAGGTGTTTTCAGCAAAATATCGCAATGCTGTAGCTCCCCCATTAAGCATGTTTAAACAGTGCGGCACATCATGCTACATTGCGCAAATCAGCTCAGAGATTCAAACAAAAATAGTACTGCAATTAGCACTCTAGTACACAAATAAATCACTAAAAAGGCACATACATAAGCTTAGATGTAATTGAGGTATCTGGTAGCATGTAACCCTGCAGTTATATCTACAACACGTAAGAACACACTTGATAAAACATTAATGGAAAGAGGATGTTAACTGTGACTCTGTTATACAAATATAGCACTCTAAAGCTATACACATACTAATAGATGTAAGTGTGGTATTTAACAGCAGGTAACTGTAGAATGATAACTGCAACATGTAGGAATTCACCAGCTATAACAGTGACTTAGTAGCTCAGTCTGTAAAATGCATTGACAAAAATTAACTTTTTGGTACACATGGTCCTGGGTTCAAGTACAGCTGCATCTACCAATGAAAATACATGTATGAGGCCATCAATATTATAAAGTGTGATATGTATGTATGTCTCATCACCGATTTATTCACCCAAAGCAGTACAGTTGGAGTTCCTGCATCTATATTACAGAGGACAAAGGCATACAGATAGGACCACTCTCATCTTAGTCCTAGTGCAATAGGTAATGCAGTAGGCTGCATTCCCACTGGATGTTGAAGTGTGTACTGAAATTGTGCCCCAGTAATATCACACTACAGCCCGCAATGTGTCGTTGGTGATATCACAGACAACCACAGATGCATAAGTAACATACATATGCAGTGGTCAAGCTAGATGCAAGGGTTGCCAGCACACACTCAACAGGGGAATTCCATGGCATAACATGTGATCTGGCAGTTGTCCACCTGCCTGACATCATGGTTGATGTACACCTATCTGTTTTGTTGGACACACCAAGCATTTTGGCTTGCATTGTCTTACTGATACAGTTGGCTAACACACCTACCTGACACACACATACCTTACTTCCCGGTGGGGTGGCTACACTCAGTCTGGCTCTGCCTATAAAACAAGGCTGCCACAGATCCCACACTTACTCTTACAACTTGCTGGCCTGCAAAGTGTTAACTTTTTCTGCTTATACCTCTTGCCTGCAACATTAACATCAGCTCCAGCCTGTATCACACTCATTTGTATGTAAATAGTAGCTGCTACAGACATTCTCTCTGCCATGACATAGGATCTGTCCCCAACTAATTCAAACCCAACATAGAGAAAGGGGTTATAATATACATTGAGGCCTTATATCTTGTTCAGTGGTTGCATGGGATTGGCTGATTATAATGCAAAGCAGATGCGCTGGCTGCAGTTCATGGTTCAGAAGCAGATATTGGTTCTGAGGCAATCACTTCCTAATACAGAACCATGTTAAAAAGGCAAACAGCTAGCTAGGGAAAACATTGTGCATGAGAGGTACTTTTTATGGTCAAGTCATTGCCACAGCATCTATATATTGGTATCGTTCAACAAAGGAGTATTGTACTCCATCAGGTATGCAACCATTTTGTTTCCAACATGATGCATATTTGTCCATGTACTTAGGGGGAATGGTAATTACAGCAGTAAGCCTTGCATTGAACTGTATGTCTGACATGTCATTGATCTGCAAATGGGTTACACGAGGGACTAGTGAACAGTATGGGTAGAATGCTGTCTGTTATATAGGTATACCACTCTGCTAGGAATGTCATGTTGATAGACATGGTAATACTACAATGCTATTTGTCTGGCACTGCTTGTTTTACATATTACAAGGGGGGGGGGTTACACATACAGGCCACAACCTAATGTACTTTTGTGTTGGTTGTGTGACCATACAATGGTATTGGTCATGGCACAAGCAGGAATTGATGAGTACTGTCACTATCCTAGTCACATCCACACCCTTACTATGTTTGCATGGTGCTGAATGTGAGATGTGTAACCAAGCAGTGATTACTGGTAGCCATATGTTATTGCTGTATCTCTACATACTATACTGTCATGTATGTGATTCTGACATATGTTCCCATTTTGTTGTCTTTCAGGAGATATGTATCTAAGATGCCAGGTCCTTTTACAGAGGCTGAAAATTAAGCTATCCTGGATGCCCTGTGTCAGCATCACCAGCTCCTGCTGTCCAGGGAAGGACAAACAGGGAAGAGTGGGAAGTATTGTGGGCTGACCTAGTTTGCAATGTGAATACCATTGGACAACAGAGCAAGATGTATAAGCAGGTGCAACACCATGCCACAGATATGATAAATTCCACCCACAGAAGAGCAGCAGATGTGGCCAGGGATTGTAGTGTCACTGGTTGAGGGCCTGCAGCTGAACAACCACTGACAGCCAAAGAAGAATTCCTGGTGATCCTAGGAACACAGGACAGCTCCCAGGCATCCATAACACGGTATGTTGTGGATGTGGGTGCCACCGTTTCTACATAAAAGGAGCGTCCAGGTATGCTTAGTTAGATAAGCACTGGAATACTGTAGCATTCGGTGTTTCATGGTGTGCATACTTTTATGTGGGTGGCAGTTTTTATTTTTTATGGGGGGATAGGTTAGTTGAAGTGTGAATCTCATGCCCAGACTGTGACCTAAATAGCAAGTAACATATTATGTACTGTAAAAGTGAGATCTGAGGACATATTAACCTGTCATTTGTGCAACATTGCTGCTTACATTACCTCTCCCTCAGTTTTTCACAGGACCATCAGGAATCATACACAACCATGATCCTGCTCCTTGTAAGTATAACACTGTTGTGATACAGATGTAGACTGAGTGCATTGTACTTGCTTAAGTGTTTCAGGCCTGCTGGCTGGATTTCTGTCTGCATGATTGCCAACCTCACAGAGTTTTACCAATAGAACATGGTTTACAGTCATAACTATGCCTGCAGTTGTGACCACACTGATAGATTTGCAGTATTTGTAGGATAGTTCAGAATGCCTTATGTGTCAACTGTGTAGAGAGTTGACACATGTCAGCAGTGTACATCACTGTTGCTAATGAGATTTTTGAATGAGCAGCTTATTATTTTTGTAAGCAACTACAGATGTATTTTAGAAAGTAATGTCCTCAGGTCTTGGTATATAAGGGTGGGGGTTAGACAAGTCTGTAATACTGACAGCATTGTATACAGCTTGACATATATTGCAAGATAGTACTGTAGAGCATAGTAGTGCAAGTACTAATGTCCCACTTTTCCCTTTTTATCACAGGTGACTGGGGGGGTTGATCTTTGTCCCCACGCACAACATGATGTCAGTGTCTCTACAGACTCTGATGATGATGGTGACCAAAGTGAGTCATGGGGGGTGTTGCAGGGACTGAATCTGTCACAGAGGTTGACATCCCTCTTCTGCCCTCATTATCACCGTGCACAGTCAGTATGCCTACTCATACCCAGTCCCCTGAGGCCACAGATATTGGACAATCAGAGGGTGGGCACATTGAACAGGAAAGTGTGGGTTTTGTGGCTGCAGTGAGTGCAAAGAGATGGCAAGGTTCCACACAGGCAGATTGGCATAGGGGTGCTCATAATAAGCCTGCTGTCCTTCCACCACCTGTTGCAGGTGTCCCGTCATGTGTCAGTCAGTGTATGTCTAGGGCAATCATGGAAGCACAGGCATCTTCTGAAAGGATGTCCAGTTGAATGCTTAGGGTTATGGATGCAGCACAGTCTGACATCTGTGACTGCCTCCACTACATTGCTGATACCCTGGATTGGCTGACTGATGCAGTGGAAAGACAGTGGTCCGTGAGAGAGATTGCAGATTATCTGTCTTGGAACAGTTATTGTCTGTGATGGAATGTATAGCTGGAGTTGAGTATTGGACTCGTGGATGTAGTTCAGCAACTACATCAGCTGAGAGTCCACGTGGCCGTGCTCACTCACGCTTCAGTAGTGGCAGTAAATCTAGTGCTCCAGAGGAAAGTGTGCTGTCCACACCAAGACATGACAGGCCATGAGCTCATGGTCCTGGATGTTCCCATGAGGGACACAGTCCCAGCAGACAGCAGTCACCCTCAGTTAGTAGCACTGTTTCTGACCATGGACATGGAGGTGCCAGTGCAACTCCTGGCAGAGCCAGTTCCTGTGTTCGGGGGTGGAGACAGTAAACTGTCAGCTCTACCATACATGGTTCAAAGCTGTCCAACATACAGTCATGTAGGGCTATCAGTGAGCTTGACTGTGTTCATGCAGACACTCACACACCACTGTCACAATCAGGCCACCTGCAGACACACACAACACATTCCATAGTCCATCTTGCCTGCTTCCCTTCCTGACTCACACACACACTTGCCAAACTATTGTGTCAGTCTTGGCCTCCTGCACCACCACACAACACTCTGTGCAAGTGATGATACCTGTGCCATATCCCTGTCATCCTTGCCATCGATGCGAGGAAATGAAGCAATGCGTCTGATGCACAGGGTGATTACCTAAATTGCTATGTAGTCCTTTAATCCACTGTTGTCTTTCCCATGCTACTTGTACTGATCATTGACAGACATTGTCTGCTGGTGGTTGTACTGCATATATCACATTGTGTTTTGTAGATTAAGTTGGATGATGTTGTAATGGCTGTATACTTACAAAAAGAACGGTGTCTTATAGAGCTGTTTAGGTTTAAATTCCAGATTTTTTGGGACACACCTATGGCTACAGTGCTACAATAAACCCGTAACAGTCAAAGCACAGGAAGGAATGTCAGCACAGAATCAAAATGTCTTCACAAAGGTAAAGCAGTAGCGGTGCATGGCTCCATACGTTCATATGTGTATCAAAAGCTAACATGGACAATGGTGTCATGCAGCCTACTCCTGCATCTGTAATCTCTGACACCATGTAGTTTACTTGATAAGTGTAAGCAAGGTTATGGAAGCTAACACATCTACAAGCTGTCTAATAGGAGATGCACCATCTACAACCCTGTGTCCACTACAGACATTTGTCCTCATCCAGTTATGATTGCCTTGTTCTGCATCCCATTGTGTTACTTACACATGATGTGCATTATAGCAGAAGAGTGGTTCACATGGATGGGGAGCCTGTTACATGTAGTGTGTAGTGTCATGGTTACATACCTGTCTCCCCAGCATGGCCTATTTATACCACAATTAAGGTGGAGCTGTGTACAACAGGTACGCCCAGTACTAGCCCTTTCTTGGCTGTGCAGGTGGTACACAGTAGGAGCTGATAGCTCCCTGTATGGCACCCATACCCCACCCCTCCAAAGCATGTAGTGGACAAAATATACAACTTCAACCTTGACACAGCCTGCATTGGAAATGTTATGTACACTGTGTGTTGGGTTACTATGGGACCTCTCTGGCTGTTACTTCTGTCAGATATGCCTGTGTAACACACAAATAAACTGGGTGGAAGAAACAAACAATCCAAAACAGAACAGGATCCCAACAGTAGCCAGCAGAAAAAGATGTTAATCCCAAAAAAACACTTTCTTTTAACGTAAAGTCAATTTAATAAAAATTTTTCTCACGTTTTCGTCACTTTAAGTAAAGTAACTTCTTCAGACACACAGACAAAGAGCAGTTACACAGTTTCTACAGCATTTAAACCATGTAGCATGAATCATGTGACTAATAGCAGCAATGAATTAAAGGTGCAAAGCACAATAATTCAAACACTATTAAAGTAAGTCTTAAAACTTACATGCTAACTCAAATAAAAAGTGTGTACGCAATCAGTATACAATATACAAGGATTATGTTAATGTCATTAGTAAAAAGTTAAAAATACACTATCGTGTAAGATTTCTTAATTTAAGCAAACATGAAATATTACAATTCTCATTCAAACCAGGCAAGTAGAAATCATTAAGTGCTAACTGCCATTCTAGTTCTTGTACCTCTAATAGTACTGAATATGGGCCACCTCTAATGTCAGGAAGTACCTGGTCAATAGCTTGGAATGTGAAACTATGTCCACCATTTAATGAAACATGTTTTGCTAAAGCATTTTCTGTTTTATTTTTGCTAATCGCATAAGAGTGTTTGTAAATTCTCTCACGATGCTTCCTGTCTGTTTTCCCTATATAGAAAAATGGACATAAGGTACAGGAAGCTAAGTAAACAACACTCTTGGACTCACAATTCAACTTATGGTTGATGTAAAATTTACATGTATTCAATAGTCTAAAATAATTACCTGTTTTTATGTATTTACACATCCTACATGCTCCACACATAAAGGTTCCAGTAAGTCTAGAAGTAGGTTTAGTGCTTTTAATTTCAAAAAAACTTTTCAAATTAGTACCTGTTCCATAAGCAATACTGGGTGACTGGCCAATTCTGTCAACTAGGGAAGAGTCCTTATAAAGGAAACTCCAATTTTTGTGGAGAATTAATCTAAGTTGGTCACTGTCTTTACTCGATGGTTATAAAAGTATTGCATAAAGAGGTCTCCCTAGTTTGTTGAGTCATTGAAGGTTTTATAAAGGTAACCAAGTCACTGTTTGGTGACTGTGTAGTTCGAATGGCAACCTGGCTAGGAGGTGACTTTACCAGGTTAACATCAATGACAATGGAAGGTGAGGTCAAGAGTGGTTGAACTATACCTCTACTCCGTTTGTTTGCGATTTCTTCAGTTAAGTCATTTATTAAACTAACTGGGTAGCCTCTATTGCAAAACATGTCTCTTAAGAGTTGACATTCAAAATTAAAGTCATCTTCATTAGTACACATCCTTGCGTCTCTAATGAGTTGACCTTTCACTAGTGAACGTTTTTGCCTGTAAGGGTGTGCACTAGAAAAATGTAAATAGGAGTTGCAATATGTAGGTTTTCTATAAATTTTGGAAACATATCTCCTATTTACTATATCTTTTTTATATTCACGTCCAAATAGTCAATACTGGTAGTGTGAAAAGTGTAAGTAAATTTAAAAAATGGTGTAGTAGAGTTAAAGTAATCTATCATTTGTTTAGCTTGTGATTCATTTCCTTTAAAAATCACAAAGATGTCATCTAAAAATTTGGTATAAAAAGTGAAGGAAGTGTAAATTTCAGAGTTATTGAATACAAAATATTCTTCCCATTGTAACATAAACATGTTCGCCACGCTCGCTCCACAAGGGGAGCCCATAGCAACTCCATGTTTTTGTAAATAGATCTTGTCGTTAAAAATAAAAAAGTTGTTGGAAAGTATAAGATCAAGTAACTCAGTTGCCAGGTCAATATCCCTTTGTGGAGATTTTTTTATTTTTCATATAAACTTCTACCCACTCAACCGCTTCTAAGTGTGGAATAGAAGTGTATAAGTCAACAACATCGATGGTAAGAAAGTTGTCTTCTTGGTTGACTTCTAAAATGCTCAAATTTTTCAACAAAGTCCATGAATCTTTGCATACTCGTGACTCAAGTTTAAGATATTTTTGTAATATTGAGTCAACGAGTTTTGCACATGGATATGTTGTCAAGGAACTTCGACCGTCAATAAGTGGACGCATAGGAGGGTCATGTTGGTTCTTATTAATCTTTGGTATTCTGAACATGACAGGTGTTTTTTGGTAGAGAATATTAATGTAATTGAATGTATCCAGGTCAATTCTGGCTTCTATAAAAAGATCTCTGAAGTACACTCTAATCCTTGATTGTGCAATATTTAGTTTGTTAAGAGATGCCTTAACATAAGCCGGACAATTCAAAGCTAGCTCCATTTTTTTATTATAATCAGTGATGTCAAAGATAATAAGTCCACCACCTTTGTCTGGTTTAACTAAATGGACATGAGCTGATCTAAGTAGTTTTAGTGCTCTTAACTGTTCCGTAGTGATGTTGCTCTGTTTATAAAAAGTATTACCAGCTCTAATGGAAGGTTTATGTCTAATGTCTAACTCACAAATGCTTTCATAAAGAGCTAACAGGGGATGAAGAGGAGGGTTGATTGTCCTAGCAGCCCTAAGTACATGTGCAGGTTGTCGAACATTGCCTAATAAAAAGGAAAGATTTAATTTCCTTATGTAATACTTTAAGTCTAACAAAGCTTTTACTACATTAATGTTATTACTTAAAACATATGTGTTACCCTTCGCTAGCAGTTCTACCAAATTTGCTTCTATAACAACAGATGAAAAGTTGTAAATATTAAAGTCCCCTTTAAAATTAGTGAGAACAATAAGGTTATTTACTGCAACAGAGTCATTTGGAACTATCTCTTCCGATGGTTGTTCCGCCTTTTGTTCCTCTGATACTGAGGGTGACGTGTCCCAGTAGTGGGCATGTTGTTCTTATCCTGGTGAAAATTTCGAGCAAGTTGATTGTTGTTTGCTTGCCCCTCACGTGACTTGTTAGCCCGAATTCTTTCACTTTGCCTAACTGTGTCAGCGAAATCAGTGTTATTAACCTCAGATTCAAGTGGTAATAGACTGTCAACAGAATTATTATTAGTTGAATTGACTTCTGTCAGGGGCGGCACTGTGTTGGAATTGTGCCAAACCTGTGAAATTTGTGGTCTAGGGTAAGCAGAACCATTAGTGTATGCCATAAGGTCATGATTCATTTTTTTAATCTTGTTGTTTTTAAGTCTGTCCAACAATTGCTCAATACTGGTAAAGACACTGTTGTAGTCAAACCTATATCTAACAAAGTCAGAATGCAGTTTAATAGTTTTGTCCAAACTTTCGACTTCCTTCACTAAATTCTCAATCTGCAATGAGTAGTGTTTTATCATTAACTCCATAAGCTGAAAGCCTTGCTGGTCAAAAAAAGAAAGTAATTCTGTGTGGAACGGAGAATCTGGGATTAAGCCATTTGGATATTGATAGCATCTAAGGCCCTTGGGTACTATCCTTTCAGATAAACATTGTCTCAAATATACCACCTCAAGTTGGAGCTTCTTCATTTTTAAGAGTTTCATATCAAAAGATTTCAATTTGTCAGCAAGCAAACATAAATTTGTCTGAGGTAGGTTAACATTACGAGCCGGTTGTTCCTGGGGGTTAGTAAAACCAAAACTTAACTTGGTAGTGTTGTTAACCCATTCAGTAAAAGATGGAACCCCAATAAGCTCATTCGTGTTAACAAGTTCATTAGAAGCACTGTTATCTACAGTTGGTGGTGCCAAGTTATGAATAGATACACCCACCTGTTGTGCTGGAACAGTCGCTTGTTGACCCGGTGGTATTGAACCATCTGAAGACCAAAACTGAGGGTCAGTGTTATTGGAATAATTCTGGGAGTTCAAGTTCCCCTGGTTGTTTCCATTAACAGATGTAATAGTGTTAGGTTCGCCACTTCGCTGCTTGTCTACAGAGTCAAGTCTCTGGGTTAGATAGTCAATACGTTGTGACAGTGAATTAAGAATGTTAGTTAAATCCACTGGTTGCAAAGTTTGCAAAGGTTGTGTTCGTCCGAACAAATTTGGGCTGGCTGGGCTGTTAGGTGATCCAGATGCCATAAAAACTGTAGAACAAACAAATAAACTGGGCGGAAGAAACAAACAATCCAAAACAGAACAGGAGTCCAACAGTAGCCAGCAGAAAAAGATGTTAATCCCAAAAAACACTTTCTTTTAACGTAAAGTCAATTTAATAAATAAAACGGACAGGAAGCTTTGTGAGAGACTTTACGAACACTCTTATGCAATTAGCAAAAATAAAACAGAAAATGCTTTAGCAAAACATTTGTTCGGACGAACACAACCTTTGCAAACTTTGCAACCAGTGGATTTAACTAACATTCTTAATTCATTGTCACAACGTTTTGACTATCTAACCCAGAGACTTGACTCTGTAGACAAGCAGCGAAGTGGTGAACCT
This sequence comes from Protopterus annectens, assembly GCF_019279795.1. NCBI lineage: Eukaryota > Metazoa > Chordata > Ceratodontiformes > Protopteridae > Protopterus > Protopterus annectens. The sequence goes on along the minus strand of NC_056751.1, from coordinate 52,436,471 downwards.
AACACTATTACATCTGTTAATGGAAACAACCAGGGGAACTTGAACTCCCAGAATTAGTCCAATAACACTGACCCTTAGTTTTGGTCTTCAGATGGTTCAATACCACCGGGTCAACAAGCAACTGTTCCAGCACAACAGGTGGGTGTATCTATTCATAACTTGACACCACCGACTGTAGATAACAGTGCTTCTAATGAACTTGTTAACATGAATGAGCTTATTGGAGTTTCATCTTTTACTGAATGGGTTAACAACACTACCAAGTTAAGTTTTGGTTTTACTAACCCCCAGGAACAACCGGCTCGTAATGTTAACCTACCTCAGACAAATTTATGTTCGCTTGCTGACAAACTGAAATCTTTTGATGTGAAACTCTTAAAATTGAAGAAGCTCCAACTTGAGGTGGTATATTTTAGACAATGTTTATCTGAAAGGATAGTACCTAAGGGCCTAAGGTGCTATCAATATCCAACTGGCTTAATCCCAGATTCTCCTTTCCACATAGAATTACTTTCTTTTTTTGACCAGCAAGGCTTTCAGCTTATGGAGTTAATGATAAAACACTACTCATTGCAGATTGAGAATTTAGTGAAGGAAGTCGAAGATTTGGACAAAACTATTAAACTGCATTCTGACTTTGTTATATATAGGTTTGACTACAACAGAGTCTTTACCAGTATTGAGCAATTGTTGGACAGACTTAAAAACAAGATTAAAAAAATGAATCGTGACCGTATGGCATACACTAATGGTTCTGCTTACCCTATACCACAAATTTCACATGTTTGGCACAATTCCAACACAGTGCCGCCCCTGTCAGAAGTCAATTCAACTAATAATAATTCTGTTGACAGTCTATTACCACTTGAATCTGAGGATAATAACACTGATTTCGCTGACACAGTTAGGCGAAGTGAAAGAATTTGGGCTAACAATTCACGTGAGGGGCAAGCAAACAACAATCAACTTGCTCGAAATTTTCACCAGGACAAGAACAACATGCCCACTACTGGGGCACGTCACTCTCAGTATCAGAGGAACAAAAGGCGGAACAACTGTCGGAAGAGATAGTTCCAAATGACTCTGTTGCAGTAAATAACCTTGTTGTTCTCACTAATTCTAAAGGGGACTTTAATATTTACAACTTTTCATTTGTTGTTATAGAAGTGAATTTGGTAGAACTGCTAGCGAAGGGTAACACATATGTTTTAAGTAATAACATTAATGTAGTAAAAGCTTTGTTAGACTTAAAGTATTACGTAAGGAAATTAAATCTTTCCTTTTTATTAGGCAATGTTCAACAACCTGCACATGTACTTAGGGCTGCTAGTACATTCAACCCTCCTCTTCATCCCCTTTTAGCTCTTTATGAAAGCGTGTGTGAGTTAAACATTAGACATATACCTTCCATTAGAGCTAGTAATACTTTTTATAAACAGAGCAACATCACTACGGAACAGTTAAGAGCACTAAAACTACTTAGATCAGCTCATGTCCGTTTAGTTAAACCAGACAAAGGTGGTGGACTTATTATCTTTGACATCACTGATTATAATAAAAAAATGGAGTTAGCTTTGAATTGTCCGGCCTATGTTAAGGCATCTCTTAACGAACTAAATATTGCATAATCAAGGATTAGAGTGTACTTCAGAGATCTCTTTATAGAAGCCAAAATTGACCTGGATACATTCAATTACATTAATATTCTCTACCCAAAAACACCTGTCATGTTCGGAATACCAAAGATTCATAAGAACCAACATGACCCTCCTATGCGTCCACTTATTGACGGTTGAGGTTCCTTGACATATCCATGTGCAAAACTCGTTGACTCAATATTATAAAAATATCTTAAACTTGAGTCACGAGTATGCAAAGATTCATGGACTTTGTTGAAAAATTTGAACATTTTAGGAGTCAGCCAAGAAGACAACTTTCTTACCATCGATGTTGTCGACTTATACACTTCTATTCCACCCTTAGAAGCGGTTGAATGGGTAGAAGTTTATATGAAAAATAAAAAAGCTCCACAAAGGGATATTGACCTGGCAACTGAGTTAATTGATATTATACTTTCCAACAACTTTTTTATTTTTAACAACAAGATCTATTTACAAACACATGGAGTTTCTATGGGCTCCCCTTGCGGAGCGAGCGTGGCGAACATGTTTATGGCTCAATGGGAAGAATAATTTGTATTCAGTAACTCTGAAATTTACACTTCCTTCACTTTTTATACCAGATTTTTAGATGACATCTTTGTGATTTTTAAAGGAAATGAATCACAAGCTAAACAAATGATAGATTACTTTAACTCTACTGCACCATTTTTTAAATTTACTTACACTTTTCACACTACTAGTATTGACTATTTGGATGTGAATATAAAAAAAGATATAGTAAATAGGAGATATGTTTCCAAAATTTATAGAAAACCTACATATTGCAACTCCTATTTACATTTTTCTAGTGCACACCCTTACAGGCAAAATCATTCAATAGTGAAAGGTCAACTCATTAGAGCCACAAGGATGGGTACTAATGAAGATGACTTTAATTTTGAATGTCAACTCTTAAGAGACATGTTTTGCAATAGAGGCTACCCGGTTAGTTTAATAAATGACTTAACTGAAGAAATCGTAAACAAACGGAGTAGAGGTATAGTTCAACCACTCTTGACCTCACCTTCCGTTGTCATTGATGTTAACCTGGTAAAGTCACCTCCTAGCCAGGTTGCCATTCGAACTACACAGTCACCAAACAGTGACTTGGTTACCTTTATAAAACCTTTAATGACTCAGCAAACTAGGGAGACCTCTTTATGCAATAATTTTATAACCACCTTTAGTAAAGACAGTGACCAACTTAGATGAATTCTCCACAAAAATTTGTGTTTCCTTTATAAGGACTCTTCCCTAGTTGACAGAATTGGCCAGTCACCCAGTATTGTTTATAGAAGAGGTACTAATTTAAAAGTTTTTGAAATTAAAAGCACTAAACCTACTTCTAGACTTACTGGAACCTTTATGTGTGGAGCATGTAGGATGTGTAAATACATAAAAACAGGTAATTCTTTTAGAGTATTGAATACATATAAATTTTACATCAACCATAAATTGAATTGTAAGTCCAAGAGTGTTGTTACTTAGCTTCCTGTACCTTATGTCCGGCTTTCTATATAGGGAAAATGGACAGGAAGCTTCATGAGAGAATTTACGAACACTCTTATGCGATTAGCAAAAATAAAACAGAAAATACTTTAGCAAACATGTTTCATTAAATGGTGGACATAGTTTCACGTTCCAAGCTTTTGACCAGGTACTTCCTGACATTAGAGGTGGCCCATATTCAGTACTATTAGAGGTACAAGAACTAGAATGGCAGTTAGCACTTAATGATTTCTGCTTGCCTGGTTTGAATGAGAATTGTAATATTTCATGTTTGTTTAAATTAAGAAATCTTACATGATAGTGTATTTTTATCTTTTTACTAATGACATTAACATAATCCTTGTATATTGTATACTGATTGCGTACACACTTTTTATTTGAGGTAGTATGTAAGTTTTAAGACTTACTTTAATAGTGTTTGAATTATTGTGCTTTGCACCTTTAATTCATTGCTGCTATTAGTCACATGATTCATGCTACATGGTTTAAATGCTGTAGAAACTGTATAACTGCTGTTTGTCTGTGTGCCTGAAGAAGTTACTTTACTTAAAGTGACGAAAACGTGAGAAAATTTTTTATTAAATTGACTTTACGTTAAAAGAAAGTGTTTTTTGGGATTAACATCTTTTTCTGCTGGCTACTGTTGGGCTCCTGTTCTGTTTTAAATATGCCTGTGTACTTACATACCACAGGTGTCATTGCACTCAATGACACGTGTGATGGGTGCCACATACAGTGTAACAATGACATTCTGGGATTTACATGCCAAAATTTTACCTATTGGTTATACAACAGTGCATGACTCCCACATATTACCGATCAGTGAAAGATGAAGGCTACAACTCTCTCTGTGTCCATAAGTCCCTGCCTACTGGGTCAACTGTTGGAGGTGATCAGACAATATGGTATTGTCTGGGGGGTGGCTGACTGGCAACAGTAATTGTGCTTACCTTGGCATGTAGTATTTGTTAATGGCTCTGACAGCAACTGAATGTGCATGTCAGCCCATCATGGGTAACTGTTGTTTCTGTGTGTGAAGCATTAACAGTCACTTATTTGCAATCATCTACAAATGTAGCCAGTCTGAGGTCACTGACAGTGGCTGTGACTGCGGAGAAGGGAATGGCTAGGAGGGGTAGTCCCAGGAATGATGTGTGTGGGTAGTCCACTGGTGACTGGGCTCATTGTAGCGCTAGCGTACAAAAACCTATTTTCCCAGATAATGACTCTCAGACACTTGGCTATCAAATGGCTGACATGCAACTTTATAAAACACCTCCATAGTGCGTCCACAATGCCTGATGGCCTAATTTTGACAAATGCATTGTGACTTTGGTACAAAACTTAGGGTAGGCATGATACGACCTTGAGCATCACAAACTGCATTTGAGCCAGTGTCTGCAGGTGTACTACATTGTTCGTGATCATTTCCATGATAAGTGATTTCATGGCTGTAAATATGACACTGCTGAAACATCTGGGAACACCAGTTGTCACTGCATGCTACTTGCACTGTGTGCAACTATGTATTGACTTTAATTCCAGCATGCTTTCCAAGACGGTAGTCTACTAGCATGTCTGTATCAGTACAGACCATAGGCAAGCGGGGGGGGGGGATTCATAAGTACACCCTGGGAAAGTTAAGAAGGCACTGTTCACACAGTTATCCTGCAGCTGCACATCACTCAAGTAGTGTGTACTGCACTGACACAATTACCTTGTGAGGAATGCTGACAAGAGGGGTGGTCTCCTGAATTGCTGGTGCTTGGCTACTACAACTGGTAGTCTCAGCTCAACCACTCTCTCCTGGGATACCATGCTCCTCACCTCGTCTCACACCAAAAGCAAAATGTTGGTACCAAACTCCACATGAGGTGCAGGCCACAGCCTGTTTGTTCATCCACATAGTTGTCCCACTTCATGCAAGGCTCTGTAGCTTTGACATACCCTTTACCAGGTAGATGCATTGAGTAGCAGTCAGGGTAATCATTACAGTGTGGCATGTATTATGCCTAGTATTCCAGGGTTCTTTGGTTTTAATATGGTAATGTGCAGATGGTGAGTTGGAGAACAGCTGCAGTGTCACTCTGTGATGTACAATGTCCAGTGACATACACATGCAAGGTTGCTCGGGCAAGTACCAATGTGGCAGTGATCCCTGTTAGGTCACAATGTCACAGCAGTTCATGCAGCCTGACCATCATCAGCTTCATGGTGCATGTCTGCATGCCATGGATCTGAGACGTGCTGCAGAGGGGTGGCCACCTTTGGCCAAAGTGTGTGTACCCACACTTGTCCTATGTCTGTCAGACTGTACATTTATGTAACTGGAACACATGTCTGTGTTCCCACGTCATGTCACACAACATCCAGTGTGCTGTCTGGCAGTCTGACAGGCACTGCAAACTAGCAAGTTCAGAGTAATGGTCACAGAGTTGAACAAGTTCTCTGTGCGTGCACCTACATCCACATCTTCACTGTAAGGTGTGCCACCTGTACAGCTGCATAATCTTGACTGTAGCTAACAGGAAGACAAGAAGCACCTCATGGCACAGCAAACTGGGAGCAGTCATACAATCTCCCAGTTATGTCAATCTCTCACAAGAGGGTCTTCATGAACACATGTCTGTTTGCATACTCATGGCTGTAACCCCATGCAAATGTGTATGTCATATAATTTCCATTGGTAACAGCAATGTTCCTGGTAAGGAGCACTTCATTAGCCACACCTAATGTACATACTCAGGGGTGATAGACATTTGCACCCAGGCCTGGCTGCACAGATTTACACCTACTTTACCATATATCACCATGTCTCCACAGATGTAAAACGGGTAGTAAATCATGCTCATGTCATTAGTGAGGGCACTGTCACTCAGTAATGCTGTGTTTATAACCTCTGTGTGCTCTTCTGTCAGCATGCCAGTATTTCACTGCAATGGCCATTTTCTCATGTACTTTTGTAAGCACCACCGGCAATTGGACACAACAAAAACTTTCCTTACAAGGGAACTTCAAGTTCCCAGTATCTGACCTATGGAGATCATGTGCAATTACTGTCATTGTACCTTGTGTCATATAGACCACTCAGAAGTGATCTCTGCCTTGCATACAGGGCATTGTGTGACCCCTGAGGGTTTGTGGTCTGCACTGTAGTGGCAGAATAGGTAGCTTACATCTTTCTAGGTTGGGAACTGCTGATTGAGGGCTCAGTGTCTGTTATTCTAAAAGTGTATTAATTCTGGTTTAAGCACTTGGGTTTTCAGGCCAGTTATTTTACATTAAGAGGGTTCGTGGTCTGCACTCTTGTGGTAGGAGAGGCTAGACTCTGCCCTTCTGAGCTGGGAATTTCTGGTTAAAGGCTTATAGTGCATGCATATCTGAACTGCTTCTTACTGAAGTTGGTGCGCCTTGTTTGCTGTGGCATAGACTGGATTCGGGCCTGCTGGATCTAGCTTTGTTTGTGTAACTTGAGCACTAATCCAGGCATTCTCTAAAGTATTCAATTGTATTTATTACTGCTTGGTAGTAACTTGATTAAAGTGTAGCTATCATTCTAAGTCTTTTGGATTAAGCACTTGGGCTTCAGACCAGTTGTTTTACATTAGGAAGGTTTGTGGCATGTACTGTGGTGGCAGGACAGGTAGCTTTCATCCTTCTAAGTTGGGAACTGCTGATTGAGAGCCCAGTGTCTATTATTCTTAAAGTGTATTAGTTCTGGTTTAAGCACTTGGGCTTCAGGCCAGTTATTTTACATTAAGATGGTTCGTGGTCTGCACTCTTGTGGGAGAAGAGGCTGGACTCTGCCCTTCTGAGCTGGGAATTTCTGGTTAAAGGTTTATAGTGCCTGAATATTTGAACTGTATCTTACTGAAATTGGTACACCTTGTTTGCTGTAGCATAGACTAGATCCAGGCCTGCTGAATCTAGCTTTGTTTATATGCTTGTTGTTTGTTTGCTTGTTATTTCCCTGGAACGCTAATTCCACCTAATACGCGGCTTCTCAGCACTTCTGTGGATCACTAGTGATATCTGCATTGCTTACTGTACTTATTTCCTTGTTTCACTTGAAAGAAAGTTACTGTTTGTCATTTTTGCATTTAAGTTACCTGTAACACATTGCACTTAAGTTACCTGGCACTTGCTCGCTAAAGCAATTATATAAGTCAGCACTAAAAATTAAAAGCACTACACTCTCACTCCCCACTGGCCCTTGTTTTCAATTATTAAGGAATTCCCAATATTATTCTAGCATGTCCAAAGGTCAGTTGTCAATCTCCTCTCCGGTCCAGCTGGTGAATCTGGGAATCTTGAGGCAATGTTACAACTGCCTCATGTACACAGACAGCCCTCTCCTCCTCCCAACAAATTCCAACACATGTGAGAGATGCAACCATATAGCCAAACTGGAGGCTAAGCTCTCTCAACTCAGTACTTTCATAACCAGTCAGGAGGAGAAGGAAACGTCACACTACAATTCCAGTCTCACATAGACCTACTACGACAGCAAACCAAACACATAATCACACAAAAACATACTCAGAGGCTCTAAATAAAGATCTGCCTAAGCAGCAGAGACCTCCAAAGCATACACCCAAGCAACCGCTACCCCAAAACAAAACACGTGCAACACATATCTCACAAAGCCAGTGTGCCGAACAGTCACAGCCCTTAAGACTAAACAACACACCTGATACACTTGTAATAGGTGACTCTATCGTGAGGCACACTGACGTCCCGCTCACCAGGCTGAACAAGGAGAGGGTCACGGTGAGCAGCCTGTCGGGCGCTAGGATCCGCCACATAACACAAGCACTCAGGTCACTCCAAGGCAAGTACAGATATGACTCAGTCATTGTCCATGCTGGTGTGAATGACCTGAGACGTACCTCCCTGGACTACATGAAAAGAGACATAAAGGAGCTCTCTGAGCATGTAGCCCAGGCCGGTATGACCCTGACCTTGAGTAGCATCTTACCCTCACCAAAAATGATGCCACAATATGAAGACAAGATGATCAATTTCAAGAACTGGCTTAAGTACTGGTGTCATTCAAAGGGGATCCAATGCCTGTCAGCTTGGGATGATTTGCTCGACAAGCCACGATGCTTCGCTAGGGACGGCTTGCACCTGTCACCCCTGGGCTTTTGGATATTGGCAAAAGCTCTTGCTATCCCCATAGTGCCTTTTTTAGGCAAGGCTCAAAAGACAAACCCACCTCCATAGGTATCACAAGGGATAAGAAACTAAGAGTAATGCCACTCAATGCCAGAAGTCTAAACCTCAAGATGCATGCACTCGAAACTCTCCTTAGCATGGAGAACATCGATATCTGTGCAGTAACAGAAACCTTGTTCAGGGCTCCCGAGAGCACCCCAGCACTACCAGGTTATACCTCATACCATGCTTTTCAGCCCCAAAACTTGGACCGAATCACAAAAGGAGGGGGAGTATCGATATTCATCAAAGATACCCACACCTCCAGATTGGTGGCAAAGTACGAAGCATCAGAGACTATCCATGTACAACTAACAGTGGGTAAAACTGCCTTCCAGTTTATAGCCTGCTACAGACCACCCTCCCAAACCCAGGAACCCCACTCGGCCTTTCTGAGAACACTGGAAAATATGAAGGTCTCTCCAAACACCATTATATTGGGCGACTTCAACTACCCAAACATAGACTGGGAGCATTACTCTAGCTCCAACACCCTAGCCCAAAGGTTCCTAGAATTTATAAACTCAAATGCTATGGAACAACTTGTTACCACTCCCACAAGAGGGGAAAACATACTGGACCTGATCATCACCAACATGGGGACTCTATGCTCCAGACCAGAAGTGTATCCCTCACTGGTAAGATCAGACCATAAACTAATCTCACTGGTTATTCACATCCCGACCCCTCCCCCTGCCCAGAAAACCACAGTGAAAAACTTCTCTAAAGCAAATTTCACACTCCTCAAAACCGAGGTGGAATCCTTCAAAGCCCCCGGGCCTGTGAAAAATACAGCCCAGACCGCAGAATCCTTTATAAACGCATTCTATGAACACCTTCAGGAATGCATGGATCATGCGATCCCAAATGAAACCAAGACCCAATCCTCCAAAGGCAGTCTGGTGGACCCCAGCCATAAACAAACTATACAATAGAAGGAGGAAGCTACTAAATGATAGAGCAAAATCCCAAAAAGGGAAGGCATCACTGATCAGTATTAGCAAAAAACTACTGGCACTCATAAAATTGTCTAAGGCCAGCTTCGAGAGAAAAATTGCACAGGACACTAAGGATAATTACAAGGCTTTCTTTAGTTATGTTAGGAACCTGGGTGGTAATTCCCAGATATGCTCAGAATTAGTCCAAAATGACAAAAAATACACTGAACCCACAGACATTGCCAACATCCTAGCTGACAGGTTCAGCACAAACTTCTCCCCCCCCACCAAAAGGGCAAATATCTATCCCAGCAGAGTGCTGCCCCCCTGACATCTCAGATGCTCAGGTAAGAGCCGCCTTCTCCAAAACAAAAAACACAGCATCAGTGGGACCAGACGGTGTCCCGGGCTGCGTCCTACATGAACTCCAAGAAGAGCTAAACCCAAACATAAAACTACTGTTCAATTTCAGCCTTACTACAGGATATGTGCCCAAAGAGTGGAGTACAGCAACAGTAGTCCCTCTCCATAAAGGTGGTGCCTCAACGGATCCTGGAAACTATCGCCCCATAAGCCTGACTAGCTTGGTCTGCAAAGCTATGGAAAGCATCATCATGGACCTCATAAATAAAGATATTGGGGACCTACAGACACTGGATCCTACCCAGTTCAGATTTGTTAAGGGCAGATCCTGCCTCTTAAAACTGGTTGATTTCTTTGAAACAGTCACCAAGGCCATTGACGAAGGGAAGGTGGTCCACACAGCCTACTTGGACCTGGCAAAAGCCTTCGATACAATACCCCACTCGGGCATTATAGATAAGCTCACCAGCTTAAATATAAACCCCTGTGTCACTAGATGGATTGCAAACTGGCTCAAGGACAGAACCCACATGGTTAGAATTGCTGGAGCCATGTCAGACTCCAAACCAGTTACAAGTGGTGTCCCACAAGGCTCAGTCCTGGGACCTCTCTTGTTCGGAATATATTTCTCGGAGGTACAGGCCAGCATGGAAGGACTGTGGCTGACCAAGTTCGCAGATGACTGCAAACTGGGCGCCATAATTGACTCTCCAGCTGACACAAGCATCCTCCAAAAGGGCCTCATAGAAACAGACATGGCCTCAAGCTAAATGCCAAAAAGTGTATAGTCATGCCCTTTGGCAAAAACAAAGTGCCCACAAATTACCACATAGGTGGTAATCCATTAAGTACAGAAGAAGTAATTAGGGACCTGGGGACCCAAGTTGATAGCAATCTCTCATTTGACAACCACGTGGCCAAAGTGGTTAGAAAAACATTTTATATAGCCCACCTAATCATGAAGGGATTCACATCTAGATCAGGGGAGGTCATCGTGCCTCTTTATTCATCCCTCATCAGGCCCATAATTGAGTACAATGCCCCTTTTGGGATGTACCTTACCAGACACCTGCAGCAACTGGAAAGACCCCAAAAGTACCTCACCAAGAGGATCAAAGGGCTCAAACAGATGCCATATGCTGCCCGGTTAAAGAAACTCCAGCTCTACTCAGTGGCATACCACCTGTTCAGAGGCGATCTGTGCCTGAAGTATAAAGCCATGTCCAACCCGGAATTAATGGACATGCTGCACCTCAGAAAATCCAAATCCCATCGTGCTACAGGCTCGAGAGACTTGAACCTCAGCACTGAAATAAATAGGACATGCTGGAGGGACAGATTCATAACCCAGAGGCTCCCTTCACTCTGGAATAAAATCCCAGTCCAGGTTAGGCAGAGTCACTCATTGACTCTCTTCAAGAGGAATCTTGATGAGTGGATGGGAGTTCATAGGTTTACCCTGGGTATCACTTCTGTGTCACTGTTAGACAGAGACAAAGTATACTAACCTCGAAAAAGGGCATAGCAAAATATATTTAAAATGGGTGGCGAAAGCCAAACACATTCTGGCTAGGCTTACAAATGCCCTAGGGCAGATAGCCTAGTATGAACCTATGAACCTATGGACCTGCTGTATTGGACATGCTGCAATTCTGTGAGTGGAATGGTACATGTATTACCCACTGTAAGGAAATAGGATCATAGAAAGTTACTAGGCTATTGGCCCTGAGGACCTTACAACCCTGCCCAAGAATTTAACCTGTGTTCTGACACGTTAGCACCTGATGGCCCTGTCCAGCAGGGACATAGGTGGAATCCCTGGGGTGTATTTTCTGTTCCCCATCCAATTATCTAGATTGCGCTTACAATGGGTTAATGAGGTACTCGGCTTTACATTGAGAAGAAATCTATTCCACAGAATGTGGAGTCTCTGGGACACAAATCTGTCTCACCAACAAGTCCTATTGATGTCACAGACCAGGCGGAGGTCGCGCATGTGGGTTACTCAAGTGGAGCTTGACTTGTGTATATGTAGCAGTCCCATCAAGGCGGGGTCTCAGATTGCTGTGTATGCCAGGCAGAGGCCACCTCTGAAATGTCTGTATGAGACTGAGTAGAGAGAAACAGCTTTTAGGCTATCTGTGTTGGGTAGATGTTGAGGCCCTGGATTATCCTGGTGAGAACCTCTGTGGTCTCTCCAGCTGCTGCATGTGCTTTGTGAGGTACAAGCCGAAAAAGGCATTGCTCTAAGTAATGGGCCTTATAAGAGAAGAATGCAGGGGTGCTTTGACCTCATTATCCCTGGATGAGATACCCTTCCTAATGAGGTGGGCCATGTAGAAAGCTTTCTGTACAATGGAGGCAATATGATGGTCAACAATCAGTTTGCTATCAACCTACCTGGGTGCCCAAGTCCCTCACGACTGATTGGGTGCTTAGGTCCTTGTTATTATTGTGATAATTTATGGGGACATGACTCTCCCCAAAGGGGATGATGAGGGATTTTCTAGCATTCAGTTTGAAGCCATATTTCTTGAACCATCATTTGTTTTGGTGAGACCCTTTTGGAATATTTACACATCACTAGGGGAATTGATGACAGTGACCTGCTTGCAGTCATCGACAAACTGGGTCAGCCATAGCCCACTGGTTTTAGCCTGCACTTCAGAAAACTATATCACAAACAGCATACGCCCTAGGACTGATCCCTGGCATACACCACTCATTGCAGGTCTACTGCTTGATGTAGTTTCTCTTATTTTGAGTAGGTGGGTTCTATCAGAGTGCCAGTTTACTACCCACCTGGTAACATACAGAATGATGTCTAGTTGAGAGAGTTTATCTATTATACCCAAGTGGGTAATATTATTGAAGACTTTGGCCAGATCAAGGTAGGGTAGGTGGCATGCACCATCTTCCCCTTGTCCATAGTTTTGGTTTGGAGACTGTCTCAAAGAAGTCAACCAAATTTAACAGGGACTACCTCCCCATGATGAAACCGGACAGTGTAGTATCGAGAGTTTGGAGGTTGCCAATGTCCTTGTTAATGAGTTCCATTATACTCTGTCCCATGGCCTTGCAGATCAGGCTAATTAGGCTGAAGGGTCTATAATTTGCTGGATCGGTGGATGCTTCACCATTGTGCAAAGGGATGACAGTGGCTGTCCTCCACTTGGCTGGGACAAAGATGGTACTCAGGCTTAGGTTGAAAAGGCAACCTAAAGGTGCTCCAAGTCCCTGCCTGTGTTCATATAGGCTTCAGACTGGGATGCTATCAGGTCCCATTACCTGCTATGTGACATTAATAATACATCCTGGTGGGGGAGATAAGTGTATCACACTGTCACAAACTGTTGAAACAGACCCCCACATAATGGCAAGCAGTGCACCTCATTGGCCCCCAGGACATGCAATCTGTATGATTGGATGGATGACTGTCATGTCACCACAGGGCTTCTGCATGTGTCCCTTGTTAACAGGGGCAGTATGTGTGCTAATTGTGTAAATAGGGGTTAGAATGTGACTAGAATTGTATGTCCTCTACATCCATTAGGCTACTACTGTCTAGTGGTTCCATGATCCCATACACTGAAGTAAAATGATGTAACATCTGCACACACACACACCTGGCTAAAGTGAGAATAGTACCACTTTCAATTCATATATACAGAACAGTGCACTGCATATACAGTTCAAGTTGGCTGCAATTAGATTAGATCACCTGCCTATCTAATAGTATATGCTAGAGGTCACAGTATTTGATGCACACACCATACCTCAAAATCCCTTTAGGTAATGTTATAGTAGATGACATCAGCAGGCCTTGTTCTGGTCAGGACTTTGTAGGCACACATTCCCTATGACAGCCAAAATACTGCAAAACCCCACCTCTGTCTAAGTCAGTCTGGTGGTCACATGTATTTTGCAGGGGGATGCACACACAAACACAGCATGTGGACCAGACTGAGATTAGAACACTTACTTACCTAGTGTTACACACTATAGATCACAGCATTTACAGCCTGCACCATGGCTTAAGTCTGACATTACTATGACAATTGGTAGTGTTAAGGTATATGACATAAGCAGGCCTTGTGGAAGAGAGGGGTTTAGTGGCCGGCATCACCTGCAAGGGCCAAAAAGTGCAGGCCCAATGAAATGTGGGATTCCCATTTGTTATGCTGGGGAATGCACACACACACACACACACACACACACACACACACACACACACACACACACACACACACACACACACACACACCAAGTGGACAGAAGTGAGATTAGAATCCCTACCTATTTAGTGTTACACAGTATTTACAGCATGGCTTAAGTCTATTTTACACATGACTGCAGGGGTCTACATTAGATGATCAAACTTTCAAAAGTTCGACTGTCATATGTTCGACACCATATGATTGAATTTTTGAAAGTTCAAATGTTTTAAAGGAGATGTCTGTACAGTGTGGAATGGGAAGATTTCTCTTTTCTGCACTGTAGTGCGATCTTGGAGTTAGTATATTTAAAGAGCGGGGGTGTGGCTGGGGGTGCAGGGTTGCTTGCCTCCTGCTTAAAATGTTCAGGTAGGTTATTTGTATATTTTCTTTTTTTTTATTAGATTTTAGAACTTTTAAAAGCTCGATCATATGGTGTCGACTATATGACAGTTGAACTTTTGAAAGTTCGATTACTTAATATAGACCCGACTGCAGGCAATTATTAATGGAGTACATAAACTAGACTTGTGTTGAACAGCATGTGTGGGCTATAGAATGACATTTCTTCTCAACTGTTCTCTGCATCTAGTAGCCTTGCAGTCAGATTAATGTTGTTTATCCTAGTTATGTGTCTACAGTAGCCATTTTGCTCATATGTGGCTGTTTGCATTTGGATGGGCAAGCATGTGGGCCAAAACAATGTGCCCTGTCAATGTGTGCATGCACAACATGTTACTTAACACCACCAGGTCACCTGTTGGTGTATGTGTTGTGACATCCAGCAGGTACAGGGGGCTGTAGGGAAGTGCATTATTTAATATTGAACCCTTGCATTTGATCCTTTGAGCAACATTTTATATGTGTTGTACTGTGGTTTAATCACCAGTACCAGGGTATGTAGGACAATACAGGCATACACAGATGTATAAATATATATCTGTAGATAACAGGGATGTAACTATACATGAATGTATGTGTGTGTGTGTGTGTGTGTGTGTGTGTGTGTGTGTGTGTGTGTGCGTGTGCGTGTAAATGATATATGTATATTTGTTATGTAGATGTATTGGTGGCGACAGAGATGTATGTGTCTATATATATATATATATATATATATATATATATATATATATATAAATAAAGATATATATATATATATATATATATATAGAGAGAGAGAGAGAGAGTGAGATACTGATAGACAGAATATGTCTGTATCTGTAGACATATCCATATATAACAAGTCATTTTGAGTGGAGAGCAACAGATTTTCGCTTTGCTTAACTAAGTGTATGAGCATGCCTAGTGGGGGGTTTGCTAGTTATAACCTGACTCCAGCTCACATCTACCTGTACTCCAGTCCAGGATTTGTGTGTTACACATAAAATTTGACATCTGTCCCTGTTTCTGCATTGCTGCTCATGACTGAACTGGGCTATGACTTTCTTCTGTTGTGTGATGTAATTAATACGTCACAAAGGTTAATAATATTGTACCACACACAAGACTGACTGTCTGTAAAACAAAAAGTAATAGTACCTGACATCCAAAATAAGTGATTATGTCCAGATTAGAACCCTGAACACCAATAGACAAGCTAAATGCCCTACTCCTTTGAGTCGCACAGGCTGCTTGACAGACAGCAAGCATTCATCATACATTCAGCTGCAGACATACGTATATAGTTATTCCTGCGCTAAGTAAGATATAGAGAATGTATGATCAATGTCTTTGTTACTGTCCTAAGACTGCCTGGCATGCTGCTATACTATTGCTGAGTTTGTGTGACAGCAGTTTCAGGGGAACACCACTGTGTTGGGGGTGGGGGAACACCACTACTTGTTCTGCTGGGATACACAGTAGTCTGACTATCATGTCACCCCATTGTCTAACATCTCCCTTGACAAATGTACCAGTACTCATAAGGATTATTATGATATGGCATTGTATATATAGATCTGGCACATTATGCAAGTAAATATAGTGGGCTACTTGCACAGAAGTTTCATCCACATGGGACTACAGATACCCATTCCACTACCTTGTTTCCAGGAGTATTCACTAGTCCTGTGGAAGATACGGACTTACCTTGCAAATGTAGCAGTTGAGACAGCCATAGATCAGGGCCGACTCTGTCTGATACAAGCAGAACACAGCCAATACCCAAGTAGGTACAGGATATGTGGGTTGTCTGCCATCATTTTTAATTTCGTTATGTGAGTAAGACTAAGGTGTCAATCCCTAGGGCCCTAGGTTTTCAGTTAATGTGCTATGCATTGCCTCTTAGCCAATGCCAGGGCATAGTGAGCATGCCTATGTCTGCCTACAGGGACATCAGCATGGGGTTCCTCCTCCGAGTCCTCTTGTGACTTCGGCTGTGGTGACCAAGGCACTGGTGGAGGGCTGTGTATCCCTTCCCTTTGCTGTTCCTGCTACAGCTGTCTGCAAGATCATATTGCGTAGCATAGCACATAGTGTGAATATATGTGCACATGTGGCTGGAGAATACTGCAGGGCTCCACCAGATATATCTAGGCACTGGAACCATGACTTCAACAGCCCAAGCATATGCTCTATGTTGTTCCTAGTTTGTGCATATGCCTCATCATGGCATTCTTCTGTGTGTGTGTATTTCTGATGGGTGTCATCATCCATGATTACAGGGTGTAGCCAGCATCCCCCAGTAAGTGGCCATGTGGAATGTCTGTTGTTAGCAGCACCAGCAGCATTGACTTCAGCCTGTAGTACATGCAGATGTAGTATAGTCAGTACTCCAATGCTTCAGAGTACTGAGGGTAAAACAGATCTTAGGGTGTATGCAGGATGATGCATTGGTGCTAGGATGGTGCAGTGGTGCAGCGGTAGTGTTGTTGCCTCACAGCTAGAGGTTCTCTGGTTCGATTCTCTGCTGGAGTACCTTCTGTGTGGAGTCTGCATGTCCTCCCTGCATTTGTATGGGTTTCCTCTGGGTGCTCCGGTTTCATCCCACGTCACAATGACATGCATTTAGAGTGTTTCTCCCTTGACCTCTGCTGAAAATTGACTTCGTTCCAAGTTGGACTTTCCTGGTTAACAAATGTTAAATAAATAAATAATGCATACTTTATACAGGTCTGCTGTAGGTCCACCATGTGTGATTGGCTACTTATTATGCATTTCACCTGCCTAAATTGTAGTTAACATCATTTAATGGCCCTACTTTGGTGTGCGGCATGCCACTGTGTGCTGTATCACTCAGCATAGCTTATTCATTCCTAACAAATCATCATTTTCACATGACTAATCTTCCATGCGTACATGTTAAGCTTCACCTGAACATGCTCAGCTATGCAGTGTGCCATGCAAACACGCGTACCGGGTATTAAAAAATTCTTAACAGTAACATGACACATTCCTCTACTGGCATCTACATCCAGTAGTAATATCAACACGTTGTAGAAGCCTACATGAAAGGGATCTGCGGCCATAATTGCTCCTTTTACCGATTCAGCAAATTCACATAATTTGCATACATATCCTTGCTTACAGCCTGGTAACTACATGATTCATAGCCATATGACCTAGGCAACAGCATCAATACACTATATTTCTGACAAGTATTATAAAATACTTTTTTTCTTTTTTTTTTTTTAATTAGGCATCTTTGTGAACTGTGGCGCAGAGCACAAACATGCCGAAATCATTAAAAAAAGTTTATTTTTACATATTCCCTTGCATTTTCAGACATCAACAATGCCTTTTTCACACATGACTGAATGTGAGCGAACCATTTCAGGAGAGTTATGTCCATATTTGTGGACTTTTATATCCCCTTCTTTCTGTGGACACTCCTCTGCGTGGAAAAGTTCCACATAGACTATGGACACGGACACAGGCTCTACATGGATGCCTTTCTGCTTGTTGGATCACTCCACCTGGGTTATTTGCATAAAAGTCACCTGCTTATGAGGTAATTTGCATTTCACAGAACTTTTCTTGTTTGCTCATGTTTGCGCACCACTAAGTGGCACTTACTGAATCTAAAACCTTTCCCGCTCATGTACACATGACGCTGAGATGTGTACATGAAAAAAAATCATGTAGGGCTTACTGAATTTCCCCCATAGTGTGGGCATCAGACATTGAAAGTTTGTGCCCTCACTTAATGCATTTTTTAAATCCATCGGGGCCTTTTTCCACCATAACCAAAAACTATAAAAAGGCAAGTTTAAGTAAGAACATATTTTTTTTTTTGTTAGGACAGTAAAGAAGAAGAAAGAAAAACTACAGCAATGGTAATAAAGGGTACAGCAAGTGTGGAAAGGAAATACCAACAATAGTATTTTAAGAAGTACAAACTGTACAATAGTTCAGTAGAGAAAAGGGAAATACTAACACTAATATTTTAAAGAAATATGAACTGTATGATAGTTTGAGATATGGTAAGGAGTAGAAACTTTATATAATTTAAGATTTGTTTGTTTCTTTTGGCTTTTCCTGGTTAGGGGTCGCCACAGCGGAGTTTTTTTCTAAAATATTTGTTGCTTGTTTTAACTAACTAGAATATTACAACATATTGGCTTCCCAGCTATAGACATTAAAAGTGATAAAAGATGCCATTAAAAAAAATATTAAAAATACATCTCAACCTTTTAGCGCAAGAACTCTGAACAAATTCAAATATAAGGACAAAGGCCCAAGATCAGGGACAGATTTTAAATATTGCTTTTATAAACTTCGAATGTTGATAGAATAAATTTTGGAGTAGCTTGCAATTTCTGAAGGATATAAAGTCTGAAAAGCAAATGTCTCATTGATTTGTGAGAAAACTTCACATTTTATGAGGAACAGACATAAAATATGAGGCAAAAAATGGACGTTCTGTGAAATTCTGAATAGCTGAGTGGCATGCCACTCATTTTTCATAGGATATCATAAAATTCGGTAATAATATAAACAAGCATGGTGACTGAGAACAAGGCATCTCTTTCAAGTCATCAAGCAAACTACTCAGAAATTATGGGCATGTTTTAACATATTAATGTCATGTGTGACTAAACTACTTGAAGAGAGCTGAGAGCTCTGGACATCTGCATGATTTCTGTAGCTCATTCTTGTGCAGTTCCCTGTATCCCTCCCTCTTTTCTGTCATCATCTGCTTACTCAAGCTCCTTTGAATTGCTCTGTTCAGCAGCTGGTCACTTCACTTCCCTTATTCACACATAGGTGGGTAGCCATAAAAACACCTTTAATTTAAAAATAACTGCCATCTTGGTCATTTACCTTTAGAGGTTATACATCCATAAAACACACACACACACACACACACACACACACACACACACACACACACACACACACACACACACACACACACACACACACACGCATGCATACACGCACGCAGGCACATACACATGCATTTAAATACTCACTTCCATCACTATAACCAATCTTTCAGTTGTCATCTGTGCTCTTAACTTCCCTTTTATCCTTCCCATTTTAAACCTTACTCTCTTCTTTGATAACATAGTTTATCCATAACATGTTTTCCATGCCTTTCTTTCCTCCAAAATATACATACCCAATGCCTTTGACCTTTATTTTCCTCTAGCCCCCTCGCCATCTTAGTAATCCTTCACTTCACACTACTTAAGCAAGTTTGATATTTTTTTCCTCTTTAAGGCTTCCAGAATTGCACAGAATATGCACATAATATTTCAGGTATGATATTTCCTGTATCCTACACACTGGAAAAAGGAAAACTGCCACTCTTGAGACTTCCCCATTCCCATTTCCATGTAACTTACCATTTGATTGTCCTTCAGCCCAGCCCACTTATAATATTGTACATGTCTGAGTTTAGGAGTGTTGAGCACTGAGAGACACTTTCCTTTCCTTAGTCCTATTACTTGTAGTTTGTTCTCAGAACTGAAAAGTGCATAATTTTGCACTTCTTGACACCAAACTACAGGTAGCATCAATCAGTTCATATAAGCCTTGACAGATTCTGTTCCCCATCCAGTGACTACTATATTAATTTGCATAACTCCAGCAGGTGTACAGAACCTTCACTCCATTCCACTAATTATATGGAGCACAATCCTAAAAAGGACCAACACCTTTTTGTACCACAGTGTATGTCAGTTTCTAACCAGACAGCTGCCATCAAAAACAATGCCCTCTGCGTCTTACCTGTCAATTAATAGCCCAATAAGTTTGTCATCTTAGGTCCCATCTTCACCCCCTCTTCATCCTCACCAACCATCTGTACAGCAGGCTTCCTAGTGAAACATTGGCACTCAAACTGCCAAGTCCTGATATGTTGAAAAAAGGCCAAAAAAAGGCAGGTGAAGACCAAGTATTGACCATTGCTTTTTCCTTTAAACTTGTTTTTGGCAGCTACAAGTCCCTTGTACCTCCCCAAAGTGTGGGGCAAACCCTCTGGCCCCCAAAACACACACATACACACACACATATATATATATATATATATATATATATATATATATATATATATATATATATATATATATATATATATATATATATATATATATATATATATATATCAGATTCAGAAATCACCAGACCTCAGAGAAATGGAATATACTGAAAATGGCAACTTTGACTTAGTATATATCGAAGTAAACTTTATTGTTATTCAGAAATCACACAAGTGCAAAACTGAACGGAATTCCGTGTCTCCTGACTCAATGTGTAGACAACATATAGACTATTTTCACAGATATTTACACATAATAACACCTAGCAATTACATCACAGACATGCAGGTAGAAAGACTAATACTGCACATAATTAGAAACACATTTTAACACTTTTTGCAGTTAACACTTAGTTGCATGAGACTTTAGTATTGCACAGGTACTTGGTTAAGACATTGCATAGATTCTTGCACAGAAAGAGCCATTTGTGTATTGCACTGTAAACATTACAGTATTGCACTATGGTTAATTTATGAATTTGTAACGTATTGCACCAAAAGAAAGATATTTTACTGCATTGCTACTTCCCTAGATGGCCTATAAATTAACAGTCAAGGTGAATATTGCACTAAGTATTAGATGAGACTGGTAGCCAGGTTAATACACAATTGAGACAAGCTACTATAATTTCTACTGACCCAGATGGCCATCATGGAGAGTAGTTGTTACTAGAGTTCAGCAGCCTGATAACATTAGGGAAGAAGCTGTTCCTGAATCTCGTAGTTCTGCAACGTATGCTTTGGAAATACTTTCCGGATGATAGATGCAGAAACAGTCAGGGTGAGTGCAGTCTTTAATTATTCCTCTGGCCCTGCCGAGACATTTGGATAAGTGCAAGTCGTGGATAGGTGGTAAGGTGGTCTTGATGATGCTGTCAGCTATAGGTGGGTAGAGCAGCTTCCATACCATACTATGAGGTTGTTCGTCAGGATGCTTTCTATTGTACCTCTGTAGAAGGTAGTGAGAACTGTCGAAGGGAGAGTCACTCTCCTCAGCCTTCTCAAAAAGTGCAATCTGTGGTGTGCTTTCTTGACTATGGCATTTGTATTTGTGTTCCAAGACAAGTCCTCATCGATGTGTGCTCCCAGAAACTTTGTGCTTCTCACCCTTTCAACTGTTTCCCCATTGATGGTTAGGGGAGAATGTTCCTTGCAATTTTTCCTGTAGTCCACAATTATCTCTTTTGTCTTGTTCACATTTAGTGCTAAGTTGTTATTTCCACACCAAGTAATCAGTTGTTTCACCTGATCTCTATACGCTGTTTCATCGTCATTACTAATGAGGCCCAGCATCGTTGTGTCATAAGCAAACTTGATGATGTGGTTTGTATTGTACCTGGCTATACAATCGTGTGTTAACAGGCTGTGCAGCATGGAACTTAGTACACATCCTTGTGGCACTCCAGTGTTAAGAGTGATGCTATCTGAGGAGTTATTTCCTGTGCCCACTTTCTGAGGTCTGTCTGTGAGAAAGTCAAGAATCCAGTTACAAAGTGGAGCATTGACAACTAGTTGAAGTGGCTTCATTACCAGATGAAGAGGGATGACTGTGTTAAAAGCAGAGCTGAAGTCAATGAATAGTACCCTCATGTAGGTGTTTTTATTCTCAAGGTGTTGCAGTGATATATGGAGTGCTAGAGAGATGGCATCTGCCATAGAGCGGTTTGCTCGGTAAGCAAACTGCAGAGGGTCAGGATCAGCAGGTAGCTCAGATATAATGGTGTCCTTGACTAGCCTTTCAAAGCACTTCATCACTGTGGAGGTGAGGTCTACAGGGCGATAGTCATTTAGGCAAGATGGTGGAGACTTCTTTGGTAATGGAATGAGTGTCGTGTCCTTGAAGCATTTTGGATCTATTTGCTGATTCAGAGAGTTAGTGTAAATATCCATGAGGACATTTGTTGGTTGGACTGTACAATCCCTGAGCATTCGCCCTATGATGTTGTAAGGCCCACCTGCTTTTCTTAGGTTAACTCTGTGCAGTGTCCTCTGGACATCAGCTAGGTTGAGGGTGAGCATCTTATTGTTATGGCTGAAGGGCATTTTCTTCGCTGTTGTTCTGTTCCCTTCCTCAAATCTGCTGAAGTAGACATTTAGGAATTCCTTGTTGTCATCACATTGTAAGATAGGGGCCTGTAGTCAGTTATAGACTGGATACCCTGACATAGGTGCCTGGGGTCTTTTTGGTCAGAGAAGTAGCTCTGGATCTTCCTGCCATAGGAGCATTTTACTTCCCACACTCCCTTGTTCAGATATGCTCTGGCTGTTCTGAGGGCTTCCCTGTCTCAAGACCTGAAGGCTGTGTTCCTTGCTTTCAGTAGCTCATACATCTCTCTCGTCAACCAGGATTTCTGGTTGGCTCATGTAGTGATGGTTTAGGTGAATGTCATATCATCCACACATTTTGAGATGTAGCCCATCACCACCTCGGTGTACTCCTCCAGGTTGATACACTGGTTCTCAGTAGCCGCCTCCTTGAATATGCTCCAGTCTGTGCTCTCAAAACAGTCCTGGAGTGCTGAGACTGCACCCTCTGGCCATACTCTTACTTGTTTAACTGTTGGTCTCCCTCTTGTTAGCTAGCAATGGTTTATATGTTGTACTAACAATATGGACAGCCAGCTTAACATTGCTGTATACTTTGTCCAGTGAGTTCTCCCCTTTGTTGCAAAGTCCACATATTGGAAAGAGTGGGGGAGAACAATTTTCAAGTTGGCCTGATTAAAGTCACCTGCCACTATCTGAACACAGTCTGTATTCCGGTTTTGCAGTTCAGATTTTTAGTCAGTCTGCACATTCCAAGACTCAACATTCTGATTCGTGGCAATTCAGATAGTTACCATACACAGCATAGTGTAAAGGTCTTGTTGAAGTCTTAAGTACACCATATCTATTGACATATATTCGGTTAACTTTAACTTACTCATTAAACAGTCATATGCAGTGTTTTGTCTTTCTCTCTTCTAATCAGTTAAAGGTGTTTGCAACTCAGTTATGGGAAAGATAAATAAATCAAGGATGTTGTTGCATCTTAGTGTATACAAAGAGATATTCATATGATATGGTAGCGTAGATGTTATGTTACTGTCTGTTACATTGTCTTTATTAACATGGCAGTGAAAAC
Organism: Protopterus annectens; assembly: GCF_019279795.1. Taxonomy (NCBI): domain Eukaryota; kingdom Metazoa; phylum Chordata; order Ceratodontiformes; family Protopteridae; genus Protopterus; species Protopterus annectens. The sequence continues at coordinate 52,412,961 of NC_056751.1, read as the reverse complement.
AGGTACACTGAATTGTGATTTATTTTTGCAATCAATTTCCTGACATTTGAAGATGATGCCCAGTAATTCAACCTGTATCCATTGTGAGTTGAGGCTTATATGTATTGGCTTTATACTTTATATGACACATTCACAGTGTAGATATTATGATGTGATTACCCACTACCCATGGCAATATGAAGGAGACATTATGGCTGTGCAGTCTATGGGCAACACCAATGATTCTTTGTCTTAAGGCCATTCATGGGAAATGTACCCTTAATTCTACAGATAGTTTTGACACTGTGGGTGACATATCTTAAACTGCCTGCATTAGATATTAATATTACTGTTGTCCATTCATTTTTAGCAGGTAGTATGTAACATATTTCATATTGTGCTGACCTGCGGGAATAAATAAATAAATATTTAAAATAAAAGACTATTCCTCAGTTCTGAGCAACCTAAAAACCATCAGGACCACTGCTGGAAAAGTACTTTAGCACAGAGTGTTAAGGTTACAAATAAGTAACAGGCATTATATTGGGGTGCTGAGTTTGAGTCCTACATCAAGCACCTGCACACTGTGTGACTGAACTAATTAATCAGATAGGATGCTGCTCCCAGTTTACCCCTGAGAAGAGGCGTTTGTGCCTAGTAGACTTACCAGGTTAATATGATTAGCATAAATAAATCCTGCATCGTTGGAGTTGGCTGCCTTTACTTAAACAAATTACTGAGTTTCAGTACTTAACATATAATAAGTACACTGAAGGTGGTGGAGTTGGGAAGTCATGCAAAACAAACGTAGACTGAGCTTGGCTGAGTAGGAGGATATGGCAGGCCAGGAATGCAACATTAATACTTAACTTGTATTCACATCTGTACCTTTTAGAGTAATGTATATTTCACAAATATCCTGCATAAATGAAGAGTTGCTCATATTTAATCCATCACAAGTGAATCTGGCTGACAGTAATCGGATTTCATAAGTACTTTGTACATATGAGATGGTGTTGCATGGGGAGAGGCCAAAGTCAGCAGAAATGTACTTTTAAAAAGAACTAGGCTGCAAACTGCAAACGTGGTGGCAAATAACTCCCATTAGACAACTTTTTGGTGTTACAATTCCTTGTTATTTGTTTGCCAATACCTTGGTTTCTTAGTTGGGTAGATTTTGGTAAATATTTAGTGGATTTTTTCTTGAGTGTGAGTTCTTTGTGGTTTTTTATATTGAAAAGAATGAAAAGGATGGTTAGGATGGAGAGGACTGGAGAACGGACTTTTGTTTCTGTGTCTTGTTTGCTAATTTAGATTTGCCAGGACAGCTGGCGAGTTGGAGACTGCAGCTGCTTGTTCTATTTCTGTGTACTTCACTGAACAGCTTAGTACTGTTATTCTAAGAACTTTAAAGTGTCTTCTTCCAGAGATGTTGGAGGATTATTTTCTGGTAAAAAATCGGGATATCTAAGTGTTTTATTGGGCAGCCATGGGGGTCTTAAAGCTACATGTCAGTTCATTTATACTACATATAATGAAAACAGATTGGTGAATTCATAATGTACTGCTCTGTGTAAATGGTGTGACTTTTATATACTTCCAACTTTGTTGCATTTTAGCTTGAAAACTGGACTGTCCTATGTGTATATGGAATTTTGTTAAGTTGTCTTAGACTGTTGTAGAGGAGCTTTATATCAGATGCTAAATAAGAAAAGCTATATCAGTTTAGCAGCAGCAGTTGTTTTTTAGTTTTATTGTTGATGGCTTTTACTTAGTGTATCTGTGACTTAATATAATTTTGTCTTTGTAATTAGCACTTTTATTGTGGTATTTACGTACTCTTTGTTAATTTACTTTGCTTCGTTGTTTGTAAAAGAACATAGGCCTTAAGCCCTATAATAATGTTTAAGTTGAATTAAGAATGGTGCTGGATGTTTTGCACAGAAAGATACAAAATCTTTGGGAACTAAACATGTGACTGTGGTTATCAGGGATGTAGATGCTTTCCTTCTGAAGGATCGTAAGCTAGAAGGCCTTCTTGACATTTCTGATCAAAAAGAAAATGCTGCAAATGAGGTGAATCTTCTTCGTGACTGAGTTAATAGTAACAAAACTATAAGTGAAATTTGTAATACAACTCATGGGAAAGTGTCAGCCATTGTCCTTCACTCATAGTGAATAAACATTTGTTTCACAATAACAGGTCACAAAAGTATACTCGGCTGTCACATGTGACCTGCTGTGGTTACAGCCACAACCTGATGTCTGCCAGCTATGCTTTCTAAAATGCGTTTTATGTCTGAAAAGCTGGAACATTTATATGCGGCTCTTCATCAACTCATTATAAACTGCAAAATAAATAATTTGCAGCAGGGACAGATAAATGCACAGAATACATACAGCAAGTTGAAATCAGGATATACAGCAAGTAAAGAAACCCCTTAGGGGGCCCCCAGTTAGTTCCAGGTAGTGATTTCAGTAGAGAACAATTTTATACTTCTTAACTGTCACACATGACACACACACAAATGTTTAATAGTTTGGTATTTAAATGAATCCAATGGCAGTGATTTTTTATTGCAGAAAGCAGTTTTCTAAAAAAAGTATAGATGATTAGCAAAGCTGATGAGCAACAAAGCATTGTCAGTTTAACAAATATTAATTCTTTCAGTCATAAACCTCTGAATGAATGAATCAACAAGCTACAGCATTGATTGTACCTTTTCAAACTGGTAGCTAAATTGGAAAAATAGAAAATTAGATGCTATAAGTAAGTCCAGGGTTATAAAACTACATAAAATGGAAAAAGAACTATTCATTCAAAAAGCCATGATGAATGAATAAGCTGCACTTGATCAGGTTTTATGAATGAAACCCTATAGCTTATTATAATACTATACCACGGATGGCACAATAGTGTAGTGGTTAGTGTTGCTGCGTCACAGCGAGAGGTTTTCTAGTTCAATTCTTGGCTGGGGTACCTTCTGTAGAGAGTTTGCATGTCTTGTTTGTGTGGGTAATCTCCCATGTTACACAGATATGCATCTGGAGCATTTCTCCCTGGGCCTCTGCTGAAAATTAGTTTGTTCCATGTCAGTCTTTCCCAGTAAACATATGAAAAATAAAAAATGTTATCTGTTATAATACTTGCCTTTGTTTATTTATTTAAACATTATTTCCTGGAGTAGAGCACTGATCACAAGTGGCCAATTCTAGTCTCAGATGAGAAATACAAAGAAAATCAGAATTACATTTAGTGAGAGACTGCAAGAGTACAATGTAAATGTATATCTGTAAAGTACCATTATCAGCTAATAAAATGTAAAGAGTGACTTCAGTTGTAATATGCATTATTTGCAAAAATCAAGACAAATCTCATTTAGAAAGTAAGGTGTATGTGTGATCCTTACAGTGATGTATTGCTAAGTGGGAATGATCACAAGGATGTTAGAGATTGTGAAGTTGGAAGAAGACATTAGATGATATGGCTGTGAGAGTGTTGCAGCTCAGGTTAGGTGACATGGCTGTGAGAGTGTTGCAGCACAGGTTAGGTAATATGGCTGTGACAGTGATGTAGCTCAGGTTAGGTGATATGGCCATGAGAGTGGTGTAGCTCATGTTAGGTGATATGGCTGTGAGAGTGTTGCAGCTCAGGTTAGGTGATATGGCTGTGAGAGTGATGTAGCTCAGGTTAGGTGATATGCTTGTGAGAGTGATGTAGCTCAAGTTAGGTGATATGGCTGTGAGAGTGTTGCAGCTCAGGTTAGGTGATATGGCTATGAGAGTGATGTAGCTCATGTTAGGTGATGTGGCTGTGAGAGTGATGTAGCTCATGTTAGGTGATATGGCTGTGATATGGTTGTGAGAGTGTTGCAGCTCAGGTTAGGTGATATGGCTGTGAGAGTGATGTAGCTCAGGTTAGGTGATATGGCTGTGAGAGTGATGTAGCTCAGGTTAGGTGACATGGCTTTGAGAGTGATGTAGCTCAGGTTAGGTGATATGGCTGTGAGAGTGATGTAGCTCAGGTTAGGTGACATGGCTTTGAGAGTGATGCAGCTCAGGTTAGGTGATATGGCTGTGAGAGTGTTGCAGCTCAGGTTAGGTGACGTGGCTGTGAGAGTGATGTAGCTCAGGTTAGGTGATATAGCTGTGTGAGTGATGTAGCTCAGGTTATGTGATATGGTTGTGAGAGTTGTGTAGCTCAGGTTAGGTGACATGGCTATTAGAGTGTTGTAGCTCAGGTTAGGTGGCATGGCTATGAGAGTGTTGTAGCTCAGGTTAGGTGATATGGCTGTGAGAGTGGTGTAGCTCAGGTTAGGTGATATGGTTGTGAGAGTGATGTAGCTCAGGTTAGGTGACATGGCTATTAGAGTGTTGTAGCTCAGGTTAGGTGATATGGCTGTGAGAGTGATGTAGCTCAGGTTAGGTGGTATGGCTGTGATAGTGGTGTAGCTCAGGTTAGGTGATACGGCTGTGAGAGTGTTGCAGCTCAGGTTAGGTGATATGGCTATGAGAGTGATGTAGCACATGTTAGGTGATGTGGCTGTGAGAGTGATGTAGCTCATGTTAGGTGATATGGCTGTGATATGGTTGTGAGAGTGTTGCAGCTCAGGTTAGGTGATATGGCTGTGAGAGTGATGTAGCTCAGGTTAGGTGATATGGCTGTGAGAGTGATGTAGCTCAGGTTACGTGACATGGCTGTGAGAGTGATGTAGCTCAGGTTAGGTGATATAGCTGTGTGAGTGATGTAGCTCAGGTTAGGTGATATGGCCGTGAAAGTGGTGTAGCTCATGTTAGGTGATATGGCTGTGAGAGTGGTATAGCTCAGGTTAGGTGATATGGCTGTGAGAGTGATGTAGCTTAGGTTAGGTGATATGGCTGTGAGAGTGATGTAGCTCAGGTTAGGTGATATGGCTGTGAGACTGGTGTAGCTCATGTTAGGTGATATGGCTCTGAGAGTGGTGTAGCTCACGTTAGGTGATATAGCTGTGAGACTGATGTATCTCAGGTGAGGTGACATGGCTGTGAGAGTGCTGTAGATCAGGCTAGGTGACATGGCTGTGAGAGTGATGTAGCTCAGGTTAGGTGATATGACTATTAGAGTGTTGTAGCTCAGGGTAGGTGATATGGCTATTAGAGTGATGTAGCTCAGGTTAGGTGTCATGGCTGTGAGAGAGATGTAGCTCAGGTTAGGTGATATGTTTGTGAGAGTTGTGTAGCTCAGGTTAGGTGACATGGCTATTAGAGTGTTGTAGCTCAGGTTAGGTGGCATGGCTATGAGAGTGATGTAGCTCAGGTTAGGTGATATGGCTGTGAGAGTGATGTAGCTTAGGTTAGGTGATATGGCTGTGAGAGTGATGTAGCTCGGGTTAGGTGATATGGCTGTGAGAGTGATGTAGCTCAGGTTAGGTGATATGACTATTAGAGTGATGTAGCTCAGGTTAGGTGACATGGCTATTAGAATGTTGTAGCTCAGGTTAGGTGTCATGGCTGTGAGAGTGATGTAGCTCAGGCTAGGTGATATGGCTATTAGAGTGGTGTAGCTCAGGTTAGGTGACATGGCTATTAGAGTGTTGTAGTTCAGGTTAGGTGATATGGCTGTGAGAGTGCTGTAGCTCAGGTTAGGTGATATGGCTGTGAGAGGGATGTAGCTCAGGTTAGGTGACATGGCTTTGAGAGTGATGTAGCTCAGGTTAGGTGATATGGCTGTGAGAGTGATGCAGCTGAGGTTAGGTGATATGGTTATTAGAGTGATGTAGCTCAGGTTAGGTGACATGGCTGTGAGACTGATGTAGCTCAGTTTAGGTGACATGGCTGTGAGAGTGATGTAGCTCAGGTTAGGTGATATGACTATTAGAGTGATGTAGCTCAGGTTAGATGACATGGCTATTAGAATGTTGTAGCTCAGGTTAGGTGTCATGGCTGTGAGAGTGATGTAGCTCAGGCTAGGTGATATGGTTGTGAGAGTGATGTAGCTCAGTTTAGGTGACATGACTATTAGAGTGTTGTAGCTCGGGTTAGGTGATATGGCTGTGAGAGTGATGTAGCTCAGGTTAGGTGGTATGGCTGTGATAGTGGTGTAGCTCAGGTTAGGTGATACGGCTGTGAGAGTGATGTAGCTCAGGTTAGGTGACATGGCTGTGAGAGTGATGTAGCTCAGGTTAGGTGATATGAATATTAGAGTGATGTAGCTCAGGTTAGGTGACATGACTATTAGAGGGTTGTAGCTCAGGTTAGGTGATATGGCTGTGAGCGTGATGTAGCTCAGGTTAGGTGGTATGGCTGTGATAGTGGTGTAGCTCAGGTTAGGTGATACGGCTGTGAGAGTGATGTAGCTCAGGTTCAGTGACATGGCTTTGAGAGTGATGTAGCTCAGGCTAGGTGATATGGTTGTGACAGTGGTGTAGCTCAGGTTAGGTGACATGACTATTAGCGTGTTGTAGCTCAGGTTAGGTGATATGGCTGTGAGAGTGATGTAGCTCAGGTTAGGTGATATGGCTGTGAGAGTGATGTAGCTCAGGTTAGGTGACATGGCTATTAGAATGTTGTAGCTCAGGTTAGGTGTCATGGCTGTGGAGAGTGATGTAGCTCAGGCTAGGTGATATGGTTGTGACAGTGGTGTAGCTCAGGTTAGGTGACATGGCTATTAGCGTGTTGTAGCTCAGGTTAGGTGATATGGCTGTGAGAGTGATGTAGCTCAGGTTAGGTGATATGGCTGTGATAGTGGTGTAGCTCAGGTTATGTGATATGGCTGTGAAAGTGATGTAGCTCAGGTTAGGTGACATGGCTTTGAGAGTGATGTAGCTCAGGTTAGGTGATATGGCTGTGAGAGTGATGTAGCTCAGGTTAGGTGATATGGTTATTAGAGTGATGTAGCTCAGGTTAGGTGACATGGCTGTGAGAGTGATGTAGCTCAGTTTAGGTGACATGGCTGTGAGAGTGATGTAGTTCAGGTTAGGTGATATGACTATTAGAGTGTTGTAGCTCAGGGTAAGTGATATGGCTATTAGAGTGTTGTAGCTCAGGTTAGGTGTCATGGCAGTGAGAGTGATGTAGCTCAGATTAGGTGATATGACTATTAGAGTGATGTAGCTCAGGTTAGGTGCCATTTCTATTAGAATGTTGTAGCTCAGGTTAGGTGTCATGGCTGTGAGAGTGATGTAGCTCAGGCTAGGTGATATGGTTGTGAGAGTGATGTAGCTCAGGTTAGGTGACATTACTATAAGAGTTTTGTAGCTCAGGTTAGGTGATATGGCTGCGAGAGTGATGTAGCTCAGGTTAGGTGGTATGGCTGTGATAGTGGTGTAGATCAGGTTAGGTGATATGGCTGTGAGAGTGATGTAGCTCAGGTTAGGTGACATGGCTGTGAGAGTGATGTAGCTCAGGTTAGGTGATATGAATATTAGAGTGATGTAGTTCAGGTTAGGTGACATGGCTATTAGAATGTTGTAGCTCAGGTTAGGTGTCATGGCTGTGAGAGTGATGTAGCTCAGGCTAGGTGATATGGTTGTGAGAGTGATGTAGCTCAGGTTAGGTGACATGACTATTAGAGTGTTATAGCTCAGGTTAGGTGATATGGCTGTGATAGTGGTGTAGCTCAGGTTAGGTGATACGGCTGTGAGAGTGATTTAGCTCAGGTTCGGTGACATGGCTTTGAGAGTGATATAGCTCAGGTTAGGTGATATGGCTGTGAGACTGACGTAGCTCAGGTTAGGTGATATGGCTGTGAGACTGACGTAGCTCAGGTTAGGTCACATGGCTGTGAGAGTGATGTAGCTCAGGTTAGGTGATATGGCTGTGAGAGTGATGTAGCTCAGGTTAGGTGATATGGCTATTAGAGTGATGTAGCTCAGGTTAGGAGGAGATGAAGTGGGCTTTTAGTTGAGTCCTGAATGTTGCATTAGATGATGTGTCTTTGATTTGTGGGGGAGTACTTTCCCCAAGCTTTGGACATATTTTACAGAAGCAGTGATCTGAACAATAGTGTTTAGTTTTGGGGGGGGGGTTGCAGTATGGGGGCACAGTTGTTGAGGCTTCAACCTCTGGTAATGCCTACCTGCGCATTGTTGGTCTCTGAAACATCCTCATCAAGATTTGCAAAAAAGTTTAGTCTGAGGATAATTTTTAATATCTGTAAACTCCAGACATACTGTCCCTCTTTCTATTCTGTGAGTACTCTTGAATACTCTCATGAGACATATGCAGATGTTTTGATTCACTCACAAATTTTGTAAACTTGTATCTTTTCACAATGAATCCCAGTTGCCACTTCCCTGTCTCCCATACAAGAATGTCCATCTTATGTTGGAAAGTAGCTTCCTCAATTTTGACAACTGCTACAGCTTTGCTGCTGTCACTTGGCAGGCTAATTTCTTTTTCTACCACTAGCACTCATTATAATGCTGTTACCCATTATAACATTAGCTATCATTATACTACGATTCCCCATTATAACTAGTACTTATTATAATACTAGTATTTATTGCAATACTAACACATTGTAATACTAGTACTCATTATAACATTAGCTATCATTATAATACTATTCCTCATTTTAACTAGTACTCATTATAATACTAGCACTCATTATAATACTAGTACCCTTATAATATTACACATTATAGTACTATTACTCATTATAATGCTATTATCCATTATACAACAACCCCCCCCATTAATATTCCAAAATGTGCATGCTGATTGGTCAGCGTGCACGTTGTAAATCAAAGACTTATACTAATGGAAAAAAGGTTGGGTTGCCCAGACTTTTTCCATTAGTCTTTTTTTTTTTTTTTTTTTTTTTACAGCAACGGAGAACGCAAGTTCTCTGTTGCTTTTTAAAACTGGCTCGCTATGTTAAAGGAGTTTAACATAGTGAGACAGCTTTAAAAAAAGTAACGGAGATCTTCCTTTCTCTGTTGCTTTTTTTAAAGCTGTCTCGCTATGTTAAACTCCTTTATCATAGCGAGACACTTTGTAAAAAGCAATGGAGATCTTGCTTTCTCCTTTGCTTCCACCCACAGCTCTGCTGTACTGCGTAAGCATATGCATGCGCAGTACATCAGAACTTCCGCAGAATACCAGACAGCTGTGGAAGGGCAGCACGGAGGCATTAGACAATGCCATTATTTAAGAAAAGTAAGTATTTTTTTCTTAAATAATGTCGTTGTATAATAGCAATAGCCCACTTCTGGGTGTGGGTAATGCTGGATTTACCCATGGTTGTCTTTGTTTGGCCACTCGGGCTTCATCCTCATGACCAAACCACACCAACCATGGGTAAATCCAGCATTAAAGAAAAACACACTCCAATAGAACCAATACAGGTTCAGACCAAGAATTCAATTCGATTCCGAACAACTGTGTAAGATAAATGAAGGCACCAGCACTATGAACACGAAGAATTTATTCCAACACTGCACAGACTAAGCAAACGCTTTCACCAGTAACCTGGCTTCTTCAGAGTCTTATCAACGTACAATATTATGTCCAGGCGCTTGCAATTGCACTACTAGAAATTGTGTGTACATCGCTTCGTGTATGTCATGCGATGCATTTTATGTGGGCATGACTACACGAAGTTTGAAAGAAAGAATAAGTGAACATGTCAGTTCCATCAGAAGGAAAGATGAATATAATGCACTTTATTTACATACTAAGGTATGTGTTAATTTTAACAAATTTTTATTTTTATTTTTTATTATAGATAGGGTCAAACCCAACATCAAATGTGACATCCAAAATAGGGTAGCAAGATTAGAGATGGAATGGCAACTTAGGCTTAATGCTACTAGGCACCCGGGATTAAATGAATGTATTTCTTTAAAACCTCAATTGAAATATTTAAGTAATATTATTTAGATAAAACTGTTTTAATTATATAATATTCATTGGGTATATATTTATTTATTTGTTTGTTGGCATTATTAATTTTTAAATGGTAACTAATAGTGTTTACTATTTTATTATTTTGATAAATTAGTTGCATTCAATTGTTTAGTTAATTAATTAATCAATTAGTCATAATTGTATGAGTGTGAAAAGTGGAGAGTATATGAACTTGGTTTAAGCATTTTGTGTTGTAATGTAAGACTCTGAAGAAGCCAGGTTACTGGTGAAAGCGTTTGCTTAGTCTGTGCAGTGTTGGAATAAATTCTTCGTGTTATAGTGCTGGTGCCTTCATTTATCTTACACAGTTGTTCGGAATCGAAGTAAATCCAGCATTACCCACACCTAGGTGTGGGTTATTGCTTAATTATAACACTAGCACTCATTATAATACTAGTACTCATTATAATATTAGCAATCATTATAATACTCATACCCATTATAACACTAGCTATTATCATAATGCTATTCTCATTCCCATTATAACTAGTACTTATTATAGTGCTAGCACTCATTACAGTAATAGCACTCATAGTATTGACATTCATTATAACAATGTTACTTATTATAAGAAAACCACTCATTATAATACTATCACCCATTATAACACTAGCACTTATAATAAAATTACTTATTATAATACTAGGAGTTATTCATTCTTGTAGCAGTTAGCTGCATGATTTTGTAGTTGCATTGAGAGTGATGTGGACAGTGTATAATATATCTGCATTAATTTTGGGAATTATAACCAGCTATTGATGGGCTAAGCACTGCAATACTTTCATTCAGCAAAAAGCTATAAATAAAAGAATGGCTATCCTACGTTTTACTGATTTGTTTTTTTCTGGAGTGATCATCAGCGTGTTTTTGTTTGTTTATTTATTTATTTATTTATATTTGTTTACTGGGGTAGTGGACTGATCAATACTGATGAATTTCAGGCTCAGCCCAGGTGAGAGAAGGAAAGTAAATGTTCATGTTACATATTAAATGTCACTCGTCTTGTGTACATTCAATAAGACAATGAGGCTGGGTGTTCATTTAAGTAGTTTACTACACACAAACGTATCAGTAACATTAAACTTAAATGAACTAACTAACTCACTGAGTAGTATACACATACATGTTTACACCTCGGCTGCTCACTACAAAATGGCACTCTTGCTTGCGTGTGCTCGATACTTATATGCGTGTGCCCATAGACTGGAATAGCTCTTAAAGGAACATACACACTCTGATCTACATTAAATGTAAAAAGAGCTTTATTAGTTTTACTGTGTGTGCATGCATGTGGGCATGTGCATGTGTGTGCATGTGTGTGTGTGTGTGTGTGTGTGTGTGTGTGTGTGTGTATATATATATATATATATACACACACACACACACACACACACACACACACACACACACACACACACACACACACACACACACAAATATATCTTGGGGGCTACCAATAAAAAGGAATTGCTAACAATTAATTTTCTAACATGTAAAATGCATTACAGAATATACAAAGCCCAAATCTCCAAGCATTATAAGGGGATGACAACACACATTAGTTGGGAACCCCATCCACAGCCTTTGCCCTGAACTTCACCTTGGTTAAAATTGGCCCTGCTTGAAGTTAAAGTGGCCAGTACTGAAGTCCAGGAGCCATCTTAATGTTTTTAAAAAAGACACATTCACCATTTGTAAACATGCTGCTTGATTATAAATCTCATTCTAGGATCAAGAATCTCCATGTCTTAGGTTTAGCAGAGTGATTGGAGTCATGACTATGTTTCGAAACTTCAGTGCAGGAAATATTCAAAGAACTGAAAGCAAAAACATACACCTGTGGATTCAGAAATGCAGTATCTATGATCATAGTGTGACAAGCCCAGAGCCTCACTACAAATGTATGGTGCCAGGCCAGTGTGCGCAAAAAGCAACTTCTCTTTGAGGCTAGACTAGAGACACATGCAAAGGCCATGTTTAAATAATATTAAGGTGGTGAATTATTGTTGTGACTCAAGGCAAAATATATGCAAAAAATGCAGAAAAATGTCTTCTGGACCAAAGTAATACTATAATTGCTAACAGGATCATAGGATCATTGGAAGTTGCTAGGCTATTGGCCCTGAGGCCCTTATAAGCCTAGCCAAGAGTTTAGACCATGTTTAGACAAGTCAGCACCAACAGCCCCTGTCCAGCAGAGATGCAGGTGGAATCCCAGGTGTATATTTTCTGTTTCCCATCCACTTATGCAGGTTGATCTTAAAAAGGGATAATGAGGTACTCTGATTGAAGTGGAGAGAGAGAGTCTATTCCAGAGATGGGGGAGTCTCTGGGACACAAATCTGTCCCACCAACAAGGCCTACTGATGTCACAGAGCAGGTTGAGGTCCCAGGTGCGGGTTACTCGAGTGGAGCTTGACTTGCAGATATGCAGCACTCCCATCAAGGCAGGGCATGAGATTGCTTTGTATGCCAGACAAAGGTCACCTTTGAGGAGTCTGAATGAAAGTGAGTTGAGGGAGAGGGCTTTTAGCCTATTTGTGTAGGGTAGATGTTTGAGGCCCTGGATTATCCTAGTGAGGAACCTCTGTGGTCTCTCCAGCTGCTGCATGTGCTTTGCGAGGTAGATACTGAAGGGGGCGTTGTACCCAATAATTAGCCTTATAAGGGAAGAATACAGGGATGTTATGACCTCCATGTCCCTGGATGAGATACCCTTACTTATGAGGTGGGCCATGTAGAAAGCTTTCCTTGCAATGGAAGCAACATGGTGTTCAAAAGTCAGGTTGCTATCAACCTGAGTACCCAAATCCCTCATGACTGATTGCATGCTTAGGACGTTGTTATTAATGTGATAATATGTGGGAGACATCACTCTCCCCAAAACAGATGATGATGATGCATTTTTTGGCATTCAGCTTGAGGCCATGTTTCTGGCACCAGTCATTTGTTTGGGTGAGACCCTCTTGGAGGACGTGCACATCACTTGGGGAATTGATGACTGCACCCAGCTTGCAGTCATCTGCAAATCTGGTCAGCCATAGCCCAGTGGTTTTGGCCTGCAGCTCAGATAAGTATATCCTGAATAACAGAGGCCCCAAGACCAATCCTGGGGTATGCTGCTCATTATGGGTCTACTGCTTGAGGTGGCTTCCCCTATTTTGATTAGGTGGATTCTATTAGTGAGACATTTTGCTACCCATCTGGTAACATATGGATTGATGCCTAGTTGAGAGAGTTTATCTATTATGCCCAAGTGAGGAATAGTGTCAATGGCTTTGGCCAGGTCAAAGTAGGTGGTGTGCACTGTCTTCCCCTTGTCCATGGCTTTGGTGACTGTCTCAAAGAAGTCAAACAGATTTAACAGACATGCCCTCCCCTTGACAAAGCCAAACTGTGTGGGGTCAAGTGTTTGTAGGTTGCCAATGTCCCTTTTAATGAGGTCCATGATAATCCTTTCAATGGCCTTGCAGATCAAGCTAGTTAGGCTAATGGGTCTATAATTTCCCTGATCTGTGGTTGCTCCACCTTTGTGTAAACTCATGACAGTGGCTGTCCTCCACTCAGCTGGGACAAAGCTGGTACTCAGGCTTTGGTTGAATAATGTACCTAAAGATGCTGCAAGATCATACCTGAGTTCATTTAGGATGCAGCCTGGGATGTTATTGGGTCTCATGGAGGCTGTATTTGTTGCCTTTGAGAGGGCAGTGATGACCTGTTCCCTAGAGATAAGGGGAGGGGGCAGGTACTGGGGATGTCCTGATTTAGTGATGATGCCAGGGGAAGAGGGGTGAAGTTTTCACTGAATCTGTCAGCCAGTAGGTTGGCTATATTTACAGCATTTGTGTATGTGGTGTTCTTGTCCACCAGTTCTGAAACAGATCTGGGTGCTTCCTTTGAGATTGCAGACATATGTGAAGAAAGCCTTATGATTGTCTCTAGTACATGTGGCTAATTTGGACTCAAAGTTAGCTTTAGAGGATTTCACTAGTGCTCTTATTTGCTTGTTCAGGTTAAGGAGAGATTGCCTCCAATTGGGCACCTGCTCCTTCTTGGTCCTGGACAGCAGTTTTTTCCTTTTGTTATATAGTTTATTTATTGCAGATGTCCACCAGACATGTTTTTCTCTTCCTTGCGGAGGATGATTTTGTCCTTTTGGGTATTCCTGATTCCATGCATCTGTATAAATGCTCGTATAGTACTTTGGCGTAGATTTGGACATTGGTGCCAGTTCCTCCAGAGGGGGAGGGGGCTGTGAAGTTGTTTATACCATCCCTCAGAAGGTTGTAATCAGCTTTTCAGAAGTTTTTTTGTTTGACCCTAGCTATGGGGGGGGGGGGGTCAGAGGAGATGGTGACTTAGAAAGTGACCGCTTTATGGTCGGATCTTACCAGGGAGGATGATACTATAGGGGTGCTGCAGTGGTTACTCATGTTGGTTGATACCAAGTCCAAGATATTATCACCTCTTGTGGGAGTATTAGCTAGCTGTTCCAAGGAATTTGCTTTGATATAATCGAGGAATCTCTGGGCATTTGTGTTCTGGCATGAATAGTTTTTCCAGTCTATGGCTGGGTAGTTAAAGTCACCCAGGATCAGGGTAAAGGGTTGAATCTTGATAGATTCAAAGAGATCCAGATATCTGAAGTGGGAATCTTGAGTCAAATTTGGGGGTCTGTAGCTAGCTATTATTTGAATAGGGTCTTGTCAACAGTTAACTGCACCTGGAGTGTCTTCTGTGTGTCATACTGTTTGACTGGAGGTGTGTCTTTAATATACATTGAAACTCCACCTCCTTTGTCCTTGCTGCCCACAGTTTGGGGTCTGAATGCATGATAGGATGAGTAACCAGGTAAGGCTGGAGTGCTCTCTGCAGCTTTGATCCAGGTTTCTGTGACTGCATAAATGTCAGCATCTTCCAGGGTTAAGAATGCTTACAATGAGTGTAGTTTTATGTTAAGACTCCTAGCATTTAGCAGCATGACCTTTAATGTGTGTTTTGTTGAAATTTTTATGTTGGTAGTATCACCCTCATGACTTTCCCTAAAAAAGGCACTATGGGGGAGGTAAGAGCCTTTGCCAGAAGCCTGAACTCCAAGTGAGACAGATGCAGATCATCTCTAGCAAAGCATCGTGGTCTGTTGATCATATCTCCCCAGGCTGTCAGGTACTGGATCCTCCTGGAATGACACTAGAAACTTAGCCAATTGTTAAAGTCAATAATTTTCTGTTTGTACTGAGGCATCATTCTGGGCAACGGTAGAATGTTGCTTAAGGCTAGGGACATACCTGCCTGGCACACATATTCATCAAGCTCAATCATGTCTCTCTTCATATAGTCCAGTGAGGTACATCTCAAGTCATTCACGCCAACATGGATTTTGACAGAGTCATAACAGTACTTGTTGTTGAGAGACTTGAGTGCATGTGTGTATATGGCAGATCCTGGCACTTGACAAACAACTGACTGTGACTTTCTCCTTATCCAGCCTGGTGAGAGGCACATCTGTGTGTCTCACAATGAAATCTCCTTTGACTAATATGTTGGGTTTATGGTTAGGCCTTAGTGGTTGTGAGACACAGGTGTGTGGACTATGCAGGGTATGTGGTGTAGATGGTTGTGGAGTTCACGTGTGTTTTTGCCACTGAGGTCTCTTTGGTTTGTATTTGTTTTTGTTGAGAACCTCCACATATGTGGGTGTGTGTTGTATAGTTTTGGGTGGTGTTTGAGGTGTAGTGATTGTGTTGGCAACCTTCTCAGTGCTGGATATACTGGCTTGCGAGGGAGAGAGTATAGACTCTAAGTTCTTAATGTAATTGCATCTCTCACAAATTGTGTCCCTAGGTGGTAGTAGTAGATGGTTGCCGATGTACATGAGGCAGTTGCTACACTGTCTCAGGATGCCCATATCAACCAGGCTGGCAGGAGAAACCATAGGAAATTGTTCATTCATATTTGTCAGAAACTGAGGGAGAGAGGCCAGGGAGAGCAAAGGGGTGGGCCTAAAGCCCAAGAGCTTAAACCAAAACTAAGAGGCTTAGAATAACACTGACAATTCAAACAGACTAAAACAAGCAGTAATAAATGCAGCAGAAAAGATGCAATTGAACACTTTAGAGAACAAGTAGCAGAAAAAGCAAGATGAAGTAATAGAGTAGGAGGGGGAACACAAATACTGTAAAAGCAGCTGAATAAAGTTTTTTTTTTTTTTTTTAGTAAAATGGAAAGGGAGAAAGGAGGAACAGAAGATAATTCAAGGTTAAGAAACTAAGGGGGTTGGCCTTCCCAAATGTTCTCTCTGTTATTAGGTAGAAAGAGTTAATGAGACTGGATTGGGAGGAGTGTCCCAGCTTAAATTTACAGTAGGGGGCAGGCAACTGCAAAACCACCAAGTTTAAGAATAAGACAGCAATACAGAGGGAGGGTGAAAAACTATAATACAGCTACTAGCTACACTATTTTAGGCAGCAAACACTACAGAAATGTTTATCACAGCAGAAGAACAACAGAGAGACACTATAGAGTGGTAATAAGGTAATGAAAACAGAAGAAATTGACAGGAGGCTACAAAGGGAGGTGGTGAACATAGCAAAGATGCAGAACACAATGGAGAAGGTGGTATGACATATACACACACAGATGAAGAACAAATAAGTCCCAGCAACTATTGAATTCACACACTTGATTTAATTAAAAAAATAACTTTTAAGCGCTTTTTGTCTGCTTAGTGGCAAACTTCATCAGAAATTACAACTCCACATAGGACAAACATTTAAGTAGAGACTTAGACCAAAAAATGCTGGACAATTAATTAATTAGCAAGTACAGCTGAAAAAAAACTTTTCAATCATTATATATATATAAACAACCTTATTCATAAAAATATGCACTAAAATAATTTAAAATATGGTATAACTCAATCAAAAAAGTTAATACATTACTCAACATTCATATGAAGACAAAATCCTAAAATAATTAATTGAATCAATTTGTCTGAACCAGTGGAACCTTTAATAAACTATTACCTTTGTAGACTCCTGAGTTTCAGGATACTACTTAGTGAACATGCCTCATTTAATCCAGGAGCATTACATGCATCCAGTTTTATTTGCCACTTTAGTTCTAACTCTTCAAGTTTAAAAGCAAAAGGACCCCCTCTAAAATCATGGTTTACACTGTCAATAGCTAGAAATTTAAAATGATGGTTCCTATTTGAATAAACATGTTTAGCAAGTGCATTGTCAAGTTTGTTACGACTTATAGCATATAAATGTTCATACATCCTGTCATGGAGTCTACGCTCCGTTTTCCCCACGTAGAACGCAGAACATTGTGTACATCTCGCTAAATAGACAATAGCACTTGAATTACAGTTAAATTTTTTGTGTAAACTGTATTTATAACCATTGACTGTGAAATAATTAGTCATGTCTACGTGTTTACAAAAATTGCAGGACTCACATTTGATCATACCTGTAGTTCTAAAAGATTTTGAAAACTGTTTTTCTAACAGGTCTTTCAAATTTCTACCCCATTTAAATACTATATTTGGGGAATCTCCAAGTTTACTAAATAGAACCTGGTTACATCTAAACAGCTCCCAGTTTTTCACACAGGAACTGCTTTGTATACTGAATGTAGTTATAAAACTACAACATAATAATTGCCTTTTAGATGGCACTTCATCATTATGTACAGATGACTCTAAAGTATCCACGATCATTGAATCACAGATATCCAACTGAAATATCTGAATACAGACAATGTGAAACTCAAGGCAGGAGGTAACATGATGTTCCAAACTGTATCACTCCTGACATCATCACATTGTTATTTTAACAGTGCAGCTGCACTATAATGTAAATGTAATGAAAAATAAAACATCAGCGCTGAGAATTTCAACCCATTATCCTTTTCAGTGATATCCCCTGAAATCCAGCATTAGTAAGTCGAGTCATTAGAGAATCCATACTGAAGGGATCAGGAGACACATAGTAGGGGAATGTTACACAAAAACGGACTGGAAGCAGAAATTAAAAGACAGGCCTTAAAGGAATTAAACCCAGGATTCTCTACAGTGATAGCCTCTTAAACCCAGTATTAACATTGCAGAACTCATATTGAGAGGGTCAGGGGAAACACATATCAATAGAATGTTACACAAGGACATAATAGAGACAGAAAAGTAAAATAAAAAATATAATCTTGAGAGGACTGACACACCATCTCAGTGCATACTCTATGAAGCAGGCCATTAACAAGCTGAGCAAAGGCAGCTGTGAGAATAGACACCTAAGCTTTATTCCATTTCATATGTGACAGCTGTCATGTAATGACATTCAGCTCATTTGTGCAACCAGTACTTAACATGGATTGGACTTCATTTTGGCTATACAAGAAGAAGTACCATTTTTCATTGGTTACATATAGGCATCGAGGGTGCTCTTCGTGAGCATCACTCAATGTACTAACACAAATAGATAATTCTTTTTCAATGCTCTTATCTATATCCTGTAAGAGGTCATGAGAATCACATCCTCCTTCCTGGTCTGGAAAGCCTTCCCTGAAATGCTCCACATTCTGTTGATCTACGTCTTAGATACAAATGGATAATTGTTTTGTAAGCCCATTTTGGGCATGTCTGTGCTTATCTGCTTTTACCAGATTAAAGACTGGAAAATGGTAGTATAGGACAGAAATGAAAAAGGGAAGTAACAGAAGGTGGAACAGAAGATGAAAAAATGCGGAACAGGCAGGCCAGAGTAGGGGTAGGAGGGAGATATATATAGATATATATATATATATATATATATATATATATATATATATATATATATATATATATATATATATATTTTTTTTTTTGGGGGGGGTATCCATGTGTTTTAACAGAAGGGAAAGTTCTGGAAGGAAAGAAGGAAGGGATATTAGAGGAAGGTAAGAGGGGTAAGTTAGGTAGCAGGGAAAGACAGTCAATACTATGATGGTGTGAGGCAATGCAATGAGGAAGAGGGAACACAATACTAAAGGAGACATCAGACAAACAGATGGAAGACAATGGTGAGGAAGGGCTATTAAACCAATATGGGTGGTCATGGACACAAAAGGGAGGTAACACCTGGGTATTCACACACCTGGTTGAGGGATAGAATTGGGTATTCCAGATGCAGTCTCTGCCAGAGGAGACACATTGGGAGTTTACTCATCTCCCTGGGTAAAGTCACCCTAGGTCCTGGCTCAGAAGATGGAACTAATGCTGGGTAGAAGGGTGATGCAACGAGTCACCTGAGCATGGTCATCATGTGACTGATGTGACCATCCAACCTTGTGTTGATGATATCCCCAGAATGTCTGTAAGCTGCAGATGGGTGGCTGTACCAGCACCTGGTGTAGGACTGCCTGATTCAGGTAGTGTGGGTAGGGCAGGAGGAATTAAGCAGCTGTGGCAGCCTGGCATCAAGGTGTGCTAAGTGCTACTAAGGCTACCTGTGGTGGGCTGACAGACCTTGCCAGTAATGTTGGTGGGGGAAGAGAAATACAAACACAATGACTTAGAAATACAAACACAATGACTTTACATATATATATATATATATATATATATATATATATATATATATATATATATATGTGTGTGTGAATGTGTGTGTGTGTGTGTATGTGAGCGCGTGTGCGCATGCACATGCGTATGTGTGTCTGTGTAGGGGAGATGTAAAACCACCAACAGAAATAAAAGTCTTAATGTTACTGGTCTTGATTTATATATAATTTCAGAATTTACCTACTTGTGTTTATTTCTGCATGAAATTTGGGAGAGTAATCTGCACTTTCTGTGTTATCATGTTTCCAAGTTTATCTGTAGGGAAACTAAAAGCAATATTGCCCCAAAAAAGACAATGATGGTAGTGCAGAAGATGTGCCTGCCCGTGAGTCAGAAGGCATTGCAGTTGGTTTTAAGTTTAAGATCTAGCTTTACCAGAAAGTCTACAAGTGGAATTCAGTTTCTCATATGACTGTTGGCTAGTATCTGTAGCACTTCACATAGGGAAGCCATGGCTTCACAGGAACACTGCTTCAGGGATGACAGACTGGAATTAACATTTCCTGATTTGCAAGTTGTTAATAGCATGGTTGCAGGGATGAGAGACACTGTGACTTTAAAGTGTTATTTATGAGTATGTTGTCTAGGATGTCACTTGCTTAAGACTGAACATTTGTAAGTATTTTTCTGGTGCAGGTGGTTGCCAAGAAGTTCAGGAACTCTTTCTCACAAAAAATACCTTAGTGAATCTTCTTTCATAGAGATTACCAAAATCAAGATTATACATTTCTTAGACATATTTTTAGTAAAATATAAACTATAATTTTCAGGGATGCATTCCCCAAATTCAGAAATTGTTAAAAGTAATTTGGGGAATAAAAAGGTAAGAGTATTGAATTATATTAAGAAATACAGGGTACAAATAGCAATGCTACAGGAGACACGTGGAAAGAAATGAGCATCTGAATTTGATAAAGAAAGGATTTCATGAGGAATATTCAGCACAGCATCAGGGACAAAGTAAATGGGGAGTACCTATAATGAAAAAAAACATAATTAATTGTAGATTTTTGGTAGTAAGGGGCTACTGACAAGGGAGGAGGATTACTCTGGCATGCATTTATATTCCACCTAAAACTGCTATTATGGAGCTTAAGAAAGTTTTTTGATAAATAACCAGCTTTCAGCAGGGAATATTACATATAAGTGGGAACTGGAATTTGATTTGCAACAGTGAGAATGTATCTGGGGGACCTAAAAAGGAAAATATCACAAAAGAGGGTAGCTTTCTGCAGAAATTTATGAAAATATTTGCTTTGAAAGACATGAGTTTAATAGTAGGAACTCGAGAGAATTTGCACATTATTCTCCAAAGTACAATAACTGGGCAAGACTAGATAGAAAGCATATTTCACACGAGCATGTACATTTAAGTGTTTCAACACACGGCCAATAACTATTTCAGCTCATGCACCAATAACAACTAAGATAAAAATGTAGGGGTAATAAAATAAAAATAAGACTCTGCACTTAACCACCTACTTGTTAAAAGAGAAGAATTTAAGGAATTGGAAGTGGAAATTATTTGAGAGTTATTATGGAAGATATACTTTTCTTTAGAAGTTATAGCTAGTAATGGGATAAAATTAAACTGAAATTTAAAAATAGGGTAGAAATAAAAGAAAAAGATATAGGGTTAAGAATTAGCAGGAATTATTTAGAGCAACTGACAAGTATTGTAGAATAAGACGACTCTCACAGAACAAGAAAAGGTGCAACTGCAGACTGCTGAACAGAAAACAAATATGCATGAGTTTAAAAAAGATTGCTGTTAAGCAACTGTTTTTTGATAACAACTTCAGAGCACAAAGGCTTTTAGCACAACAACTTAGGAGACAGAAAGTAGAAAGAGGTGCTGCCAAACTAAGAGAGCCTAAAACAAGAAAAATAACTAGAAATTCTGTAGAGGTATTACAGATATTATGGAAATTTTATGAAAATTTGTATAAAGCAGAGAAATGTGAAAATCAAGAAAGAGCATAAATGGAAATATTTATGCCAAGATTAGAGGTAGATGAGACTCAACAATTAACATTTAAGATAAGAGGAGATGAGATAAAAATGGTGATGTACAATCAATCTGCAGGAAAGTCCCCAGGAATAGATGGCATTCCTGTGGAAGTTTGGAAGGTAAGAGAGGATAGTGATAAAGATCTGTAAGGTTTTGTTTAACAGTATCTTAAAAGGAAAGGATACGCCAACATCCTGGAAGAAAGCTGTGGTGCCTGTAACATCTAGAGATGGTAAAGGACTATCAGACCTAGCCTCATATGGGCTCATTTCATTTTTGAACCATGATTATTAAGTGTTTATGTTTATAGATTCATAGGTTCATAGGTAAGTACTTGGCTATCTGCCCTTGCCGGTTATTGTAAGCCTAGCCAATTTACCTTTTTTTGTGATTGAAATAACCTATCCCATTTGGTTATAGACTGACCTTACCCATCCCATGGTCGATAATTATATATTACCCCTAATGAGAATAACTGGGACCATACCATAGATAATTTGAGGGGACCCATGCATGCCTCTAAAAAAGCATTTAGGAGCTGCTCTGACCATTAGTAGTACAGGGGCAATCCTGGGGTAACGTTTCTGTTTCCTATCCCTAGATCTAAGTTGTGCATGAATATGGATAGGAGTGACCTTTGTTTTATGTGGATGGGGAGCCTGTTCCATAGCAGCGTGGTCCTCTGCGAGATATACCAGCCCCTCCAATCTGTTCTGTTGATGTTGCAGAAGAGGTTTACTTATGTAGACTGAGCATTTCTGATACCATTTGTGCATGCTAATGGGCAGTAAATCCATCAGTAATGGATAAGAGGATGCCTTGTATGTCAGACACAGGTCACCTCTTAGCAGTCTGTATGATACTGAATATAATGAGAAGGCTATGAGTCAGTCCATATAGGACATTTTGTTTAGGCTTTGTATCCTTTTAGCAAGGTATCTGTGTGGGCATTGCAGCTGTTGCATGTGTCTAGGTACATGGTGTAAGTGGTATTATATTCAATGATTAGCCTAATGAGGGTAACTAAAGAGGGACAATTACATCCCTATATCTAGATACAATTCCTTTGTTTTTAAGCTGTGCAATATAGAAGGACTTTATTACAACAATAGATACATGTTAATCAAAAGTTAATCACTGTCCACATACATTTCCAAATCCTGAACAACTGGGTTAACTCTTTGGGGCATTTTGCCCATGTGGTAGTTCCCTGGGGCAGAGGACTTCCCAAAGGATACAGTAGTACATTTTTGGCATTTAGTTTCAGCCCATGATTTTGGCAAGAGTTATTTATTTGGGACAAACCTTCCTGTAGGATGGCTAAGTTATTTGGGTATTCAAAGATTGTTCCTAGGTTGCAGTCATCTGAAAACTTAGCCAGAGCCTTTTGTTATTGGCTTCTACTTCAGAAATGCAGATGCCAAACAAGAGAAGCCCAAGCACAGAACCCAGGGGACTCCATTGGCGACTGTTCTCTTTGTGAAGGTAACTTTCCTTATTCTGATTATGTGCATCCTATCTGTGTGCCAGTTGGCAATCCAGTGGATGACAAAGGGGGTTTATTCATAGTTTATTAAACTTTTCTACTTTACCCGAGTGGAGAATTGCATCAAAAGCTTTGACCAAGTTGAGGTATGTGGTGTGTATCATTTTGCTTTGCTGACCTTTTCAAAGAAATCCACCAGCTTGAGCGTGCATAACCTACCCTTGATAAACCCAAACTGAGACAGGTCCAGTGTATGGAGGTTTCCTATGTCCTTATTGATTAATTTCATGCTAAGTCTTTCCATGGCTTTGCATTTGAGGCTGGTCAGACTTATAGGTCTGTAATTCTCAGGATAAGTCAAAGGTCCTCATTTATGCAGCTATAATAATATATAATATTATATAGGTTATACAGTGCTATAATAGCTAAAAGAATGGAAAATGTGTTGAGAAAATTGATAGATATGGATCAGTGTTGTTTTGTGGAGGGGAGGCAAACATTTGACAACATTAATAGAATAATGATGATCCAGAGGGGAGCAGAGTGTAATAAAATACTGCTGTTGTTGGTGAGTCTTGATGCAGAGAAAGCATTTGACAGAGTAAGCTGGGATTTCATGAGAAGGACAATGGAAGCATTTGCATTCCTTGATACAATAATAAGGTTAATTAGGAGGTTATATGAGGGTTGGAGGCAAAAATTAAAGTGGGAGGGTTAATATCTGGCAAGTTGTGCTGAACAGACAAACAAGACCAGGGTGTCCTCTTTTCCCATTGTTATTTGTTTTATATGTAAAGGCAAAGAAAACAAGGGACTCAGTAATTCAAGAATATAATTGGTATGGCAGTTATGAAAAATTGGCTTTATTTGCAGATGATATTATTTTGTACCTAATAAAACCAAAAAAAGGACATATCAGTGTTGTGAAACATCCTGAGACAGTTTCACTTCTTTCTGGGATATAAAATTAATGAAGATAAAACAAGGTTATAGCTGTAAACTATTTACCTGCACATAAATTGATCCAGCAAAACCCATATTTATGAGGACACAATAAAAATGAAATATTAAGGAGTATGGATTAAAAAAA
Source organism: Protopterus annectens (assembly GCF_019279795.1). Classification (NCBI taxonomy): domain Eukaryota; kingdom Metazoa; phylum Chordata; order Ceratodontiformes; family Protopteridae; genus Protopterus; species Protopterus annectens. The sequence goes on along the minus strand of NC_056751.1, from coordinate 52,388,906 downwards.
GATTCTGTTATGGCAACTAAGGATATATGGGAAGAAACTAAAAAAAAAGATAATACAAAAACTGAGAAACTGGAAGCTCGTGTTTATGGTAATGGATAGCAAGATACAATAGTGAAAATGCTTTTAGTTCCTTTTGTTTTAAATACAGTTCCCGCATATTTTTTTGGGTCTATGTTTGGATACGGAATTTGAAAAATAGCAAACCATGAAACACTGAATGGAAAAGAGCAAATAGGACAATCAGCAAATTAAAGTAGCTTCTAGAAAAATGACACTGAATAGCCATAGTTGGCCAACAACAGGAAGTATAATGATGCGTACGGTAAGTGAAGGGAAACCTTTTCAATTTTCCCTTTTCCCCACTTGAGTGTGATCTTGGAGTTGGTATATATATATATATATATATATATATATATATATATATATATATATATATATATATATATAGTTGGGGGTGGGGGGCACAGACCCACCACCTTGGTTAGTTGTGTGTGTGTGATGTTGTCCAACTATAGCCATTTGATGTCATTTTTTTGATGATTTTTTTATTTGGTGATTGTCTCGTTCGTTGTTTAATTTTTGGTGTTTTGCAGTTCACTGTTTTTTAAATTCAGTAGCCAAACATAGACCCATTTTTTTCAACCAGAAGAAAAGTTGTGGACAATAATTAATAAAGAGTTAAATGAATTTATCTGGGAGGGAAAGAGGTCAAGGGTGAACTGGGAAAGTCAATCCTCCCAATAGTACAACATGGCTTAGGATTATCTGATTTGAAGGGATATTTTAGAGCTACACAGTTAGGGCTCTCATACATAAAAACATAGAAAGCTGCACTCAAAATTGGAAAAGGATGATAATGAAACAGGGGTGAAGCTCAGGAAATAAGGAGAGAGTGGGATTTGGGCTGCAGATACTTAAGGACAATAACAACAACCATACAGAATATTATGGAGGGTCCAAATGGAGAGATGAAAAGTCAGCAAGCAAAGGAAAGTAGTAGTGCTGAAATTGAGTTAATCTCATCAAGTCTTGATGAGTACCTTCACGAGGTGGACCTTGTTTTCTACAAAATCTGACCAAGGCAACACTGATATAGAGACTGCATTTATATGGCATATATCATGGACAGATGTAGGTCAAAAATTAAAAAAGATGGCTGGGTGCACAAGACCCAGGATAAAAAAAGTCCCCAATAATGGTAAGCACACTGGTGCCAGCACTGTAAAACATAATGGTGTAGAATCCTCAAAATATGGAAACATTCCTACAATGGGGCCAGGCCAGGTTCAGGGGGAGGATAGCCCCACTGTTGTAGAAGGAAGTAGCACTCCACAAAAGTCACAAAAAAATGATAGGCCAAAGAAGAAAAGAAGAGTCATAAAGACAATGGAGTGGACAATTGAGGATCAAAAAGAAGGAATGCAGAAAAGCACATTAGTAAAGTAGATGTTAAAAAAATAGAAGTAGAAGTTATGTAGTGCCTGCTAAGTGAAGGATTTGATGTAGAAGGTCTAACACAAATTACATCATAGCATGATGGAACGAGTCCCCAAAGTAAGGAGAAACAGGAAGACCAGGAGACATGTGAAGAATAAATATGGACATGGGGAAGAAAAAGAGAGTTAATATGGTGTAATATCTATGCAATACATTGACTGTCCTGGTTCTGCTTGCTCCTTGCTCCTTGTGTTATGAAGTTCTGCTCATATTCACACATCATGAAGAATAAGTTCTGAATTGCGAAGTTATAATATTACTTTTGGTTGGCACAGTGGAGCAGCATGTAACATTTTTGTCACACAACAAGAGGTTCGCTGGTTCAGTTCTTAGCAGGAGTGCCTTCTGTGCAGAGTGTGCGTGTCCTCCCTGTGTTTGTCTGGATTTTCTCTAGGTGCTGGGGTTTACTCCCACATACCAAAGACATGCATTAGGTGCAATAGGAACTTTAAATTGTCTGTAGGTGTGTGTGTGTGTGTGTGTGTGTGTGTGTGTGTGTGTGTGTGTGTGTGTGCCCATCTTTGTCACTTGTCCATCTTAGTAATGTGCACTAACCTTAACCCTGCCCCTAAACCTAATGTGCATCTTAACGTAAAAAAGCCCTTCCATAACACTATCACTGTTGAGACAAATTTGAGCTGAATGTGGTTGGGTTATGAGTAGTGCACTGGAGAAGGAATATGCTGAATTACTGGCTACAGTCACTTGGGCATTACATTGATGGGCTCAGTGTTGACACAGCAACATTGAATCAAAAAATGCTGACACCTTCTACACATGCCCAGAGGTTACTGCTGGGAACTTGCATTAATACAAGCTGTTTTGCAGGTTTGCAAGCCCCTCTGCACCCCCACACCCCTTGCTAATTACATATATACTAACTCTGAGATCCCACAATCCATGATGAAGGGGCATATTACCTTTCCTTGGGATTACTCTTTATCTCACAACTGTTGACCATCTGCATTGTCAAGCAAAACAGGTAAAAAATACAGAGGTTAATTTTAGTCACGATTGACCAAGCTTCTTTCATAAAAGCTGATAGTGCAGCTAATTCATTTATTCGTGAATTATGGCTTTATGAATGAATAGCTCTTTTTCAGAATTATATATTTTTGTAACTTGAGGCTTGCTTATAGTGTCTATATTTTTTTTCTTTTTTGTGTATCGACTCAGACTGCCAGTTATTGGATACTGCTAATGGAGTTCCATTCAAGAAAAGCCAGTAAAGGCACAAACAATGGTGTAGCTCACTCATTCTTTTATTAATGAAAGAATGGATAATTTTTGTAAAACTGACAAGATGTTTTTGCCTATCAGCTCAGCTAATAATCTATACTTTTCTTTTTTAACAAAACAGGCATTTGTTTTCTGCAATGAATGTTGAGTACCACTGAGTTACTCCAAATCATGAACTGTTAAGCATTTTGTGTGTGTGTGTGTGTGCGCGCGCGCGCACCATACATGACAGTTGAGAAGTATAAGATTGTCCTCAATTTAGTGTGTTATTTTTCCATTAATTGGTGGTCTACCAAGGGGGGTGGGATCCTGGTCAGTTTCCCAGCTTGCCCACTAACACAGGCCCTGATTTCATGGTGATGTATGTCTTCAGCATATTTACTTTGGCCCTGCACCAATTTTTTTTAATTTTTAGTTTAAAATAACTAGATTATTAATGGCCTGCTGTAAATGTTCCAGCTTTACAGACATTAAATGCATTATCGAAAGTATATCTGATAAATGTTGTGATGTTGTAGCTTTAACTGCAGCATGTTACATGCCACGGACGAATCTACTTTTGTGACATGTCATTGTGGAACAAACATTTATTCATTGTGAGTGAAGGACAAAGGTTGATCTTTCCTGCATCAGTTGTATCACAAATTACACTTTCAGTTTATTAATGTTAGTACAATCAGTAATAGCATCTCATTTACAACATTTTATGTCCGGCCAGAAATGCCAAGTAGTCTATCTAGCTTACAGCCTTTCAGAAGGAACAAATCTGGATCCTCCCTAACCACAGTCAAAGTTTTAATTAGTGAAATTTTTATGTCTTTTTGTACAGTAAATTTCAGTACCAGTCATGGTTTGTTGCTTAGTTCATTTAAAATCAGATTTCTGCTGTGATGCTGACTTTGGCCTCTCCCCATGCAACACCATCTCATATATACAAAGTACTTATGAAATCTGATTACCGTCAGCCAGATTCACTTGTGATGGATTAAATATGAGCAGCTCTTCACTTATAAAGGATATTTGTGAAATATACATTATCCTAAGAGGTATAGATGTAAATACACGTTAAGTATTAATGGTGCATTCCTGGCCTGACATTTTCTCCTTCTCAGCCAAGCTCAGTCTACGTTTGTTGTGCATGACTTCCCAACTCCACCACCTTCAGTGTACTTATTATATGGTAAGTACTGAAACTCAGTACATTTGTTTAAGTAAAGGCAGTGAACTCCAGCAATGTGAGATTTATTTATGCTAATCATATTAACATGGTAAGTCTACTAGGCACAAACACCTCTTCTCAGGGGTAAACTGGGAGCAGCATCCTATCTTATTGACTTGCTCAGTCACACAGTGTGCAGGTGCATGATGTAGGACTCAAACTCAGGACTGTGATATAATGCATGTTTCTTACTTCTAATTTTAACCCTTTGTGATAAACTACCTGTGGTCCTGATGGTTTTCAGGTTGGTCAAAACTGAGGAATAGTTTTGCTGGGAACCTCATAGCTTTTAAATATTTATTGATTTATTCCAGAAGAACACAAAAATATGAAAGATGTTACATACTACCCACTGAAAATGAATGGGGAACATAATAGTAATATCTGATAAAGGCAGTTTAAGACATGTCACCCAGTGTCAAAGTTAACTGTATCACTAAGGCTGCATTTCGTTTGAACGCTGTTGGTCTTAAGACAAAGAATCATTGATGTTAATCATAGACTTCCCAGCCATAATATCTGCTTCATATTGCCATGGGTAGTGGGTAATTGCATCATAATACCTACATCGTGAATGGGTGTGGGCGGCCAAGGTGGTGCAATGGTTAGCACTGCTGCCTCACAGCAAGAGGTTCTCTGGTTTGATTCTTGGCTTGCGTGCCTTCTGTGTGTAGTCTGCATTTCCTCCCTGCAGTTGTGTAGGTTTCCTCCAGGTGCTCCGGTTTCCTCCCACATTCCAAAGACATGCTGCAGGTGTACCGGACACTCTAAATTGGCCCTAGGTGTGAGTATGAGTGTGTGTGTGTGAGTCTGACTTCTGTGGAAGGTTGGAAAAGCTGAAAGAAGAAGACCTACATTGTGAATGGGTCATATAAAGTAGAAAGCCAATACATGTAAGCCTTAACTTGCCTTGAATATATGTTAAGTTACTGGGCATCATCTTCAAACATCAGGAAATTTATTGCAAAGTAAGTCACTACTAATATACCTGTTTTTACTACGATGGTAGTGAAGGCAGTGTAACAGAACCCTGACATAACTTCCAAATTAATACAACATAGGAATATATCTGTGTGCACACTAAGAAATATCAACATTCGTGATCAATATTTCTGTTACTGTGGTCAAATAATAGCTGCACTCACCTCCAAAGGATTGGAAGAGAAGAAGCTATGAAGTTGTATATGATTGTGTTATGATTAAGTCAGTTAAAGAAATAGAGGTCAATGGATATAGTTTACTTCAGAATTCAAGAAAGCCCTTACACCATGCTGTACAGGTAGCCGATGAAGATGATGAGGGCTATGGGTAGCACCTAAGATGGGAAAGTGAGTGGGGTACAAATTTACAGGTAAGAAAATGAGAAATTGTCTCACACAATGGAGTACAAAAAGAAGCCTGTCCTTTTTAGGATATTTGTGTTCTAAGTAACTAGGTAAATGGAGTGAAGGTTCTAAATGCTTACTGAAGATACACAGACTAATATAGTAGTCATTTAATGGATAACAGGATCAGTTAAAACTCATATGGACAGATAGATGGTACCTGAGATTTGGTGTCAAGAAGTGAAAAATGATGCACTTTTCAGATCTGAGATTAAAAGAAATGATTGGGTAAATTATAATTAATGTATAGGTGTTTACAAATGGGAGTGTATCAGTATGGTTTGTGATGTAAAATGCTTGCAACTAGGGTTGTGCTGGTGTGGTTTGTTTTCATTTATGTAAATGTATGATTGCCTATGTAATAAGTGATGGTTTAATAAAGATGTTTCGGTACTTGCATATTATCGCAACCACATTCTAAACTACATCTCACTTTTCCATAATTTCGCAGAATGTGCTGATGTTTACCTCATAATTTTCGGGTTGTTCCTAATAGTGTTTTGTTTTCTGGCAGTTGTTGAGGATTGATGTCCTCAATTCTTTTGGGGGTTTCCCTAATAAAATGTTTAGTTTTCTGGCAATTGTTGAGGACTGAAGTGCCTAAGTAATGACATACCTTTAAATGTAGACTTCCTATCATTCAAGAAAATGCATGCTAACACAAACTATGTTATTGTGGCAGCTTTCTAAGTTTGTACCAGCAATTTCTAAAAATCTGTGCCTGTTTTTTCTTTTATCTACCCTGTTCCCCACTATTATGTTTTGTTTTTGGGCAAATGTGTTGAAATCAGAGGTTTGGAGGTAAGTGTAACAGTGTTAGAAAGATACTGTAGTTCATCAGAAACTATTCTTGATGTAGCTTGTCAAACTTCTCCCTCCTGATGGCATTACCATTCGGGGGGGGGGGGGGGGTCTACCAGCATCTTTCTTTCTTGTTTTAACACATATTTTTTATTCTGTTATAAACAACCTTGAAGAACACGAGCAGTTACAGTGATTAAAATGCTGCCGTGATCAAATGGCGTTACATAAGAAGTGGAAGAAAAAGTTAACTGAAAGCACAGTTGAATATCAGCAGGAGTTTCTGTCAGAAAAATAAAGATCATACAGTGCAACTTGCATGCTGAGTAGCATAACATTTTAAAACATCTTCATGTGTTCAATATCCATATACTTTGTGTTTTAAACATTACATTCTAAAAAAGGTGGATGTTCTTTCCCAAAGGAAATTATAGCTTGATGGGCTGCCACAATATATCGGCTGCGAGTCGTTTGAAATGTGGTTGCGATAGTACGTAAGTACCAATGTTTCTTGTTTAAAAAAAAGTGGCAGGAATTGAATAATTTATGTAATGTTGCTTAGGTTATATGCTATATAGCAATATATGTGAATTATAACGCATGTTAATGTTAATTTGTTAATACAATTTAATTACTTTTGTATAAATATAAAATTGCCTATGTCACAAGTGATACTTCACTAAGGGTGCGAAAAAAATAAAGTACAGATGAGAAGACTGAGGAGAAAAATGTCTTGCAGTGATCAACACTCAGACATGAGGGTATGAGGAAGGTAAAAAAGATGGGGGGTTACATGGGAATGGAGGAAAGTCCTGAGAGAGGCAGTTGTCCCTTTTCAAGAGAATTGGGTGCTGGTAGGATCATATCTGGAATAATATGTGCATATTATGTGCCATTCCAGAGGACTTACAGAGAAAGAGATAGCACACTTACACAGAGAGGTTTTACTAAGATGACAAAGGGACTGAAGGCGAAAAAAAGGCCAAAAGCATTAGGCATGTAGATTGTGGAGGAAAGAAAGCAATGTAAGGCATGATATGGGCCTAGTAAGCAAAATAATTCCAGCAAACCTTGGATCCTGGTAAAAAGATTTATTGTAGAGTAAAACGAAACAATAAAAACTGGATCATCAAAGAAAACTCTCCACAGTAGTACTAAGCACTTTCTCCCACAGTGTTAACGGGCATCTTCAGAGTACAAAACATTGATCTCAGTCCATCCCTTAAATACTATTGTTTAAGTGAATAATTAAATAATTGATTGAATTTAATTGACATCAAGAGGAAGTAATTATCAATAATATGTTCAAAACACTTTGAAAAAAAAAAAAAAAAACTTCTGAAAAAACAACCTAACAACAGATACATGTAGCAATAATCAAATGTAAAAAGGATTACATACTGTTGAAAAACCAAAAATAGAACAATATCCGTTACATATAAATACATAGATAAATAGTCAATACATAAATTGATAACAATACTGTGTGATATTAATGTAATGATTAAATGTAATTTTTGTAATTTCATTGAAATTAAAATTTTATTTAAATTTAGTTAAAAACTTAGACAGAAAAACCAAATATGTTGTGACATGAAAATTTTTTATATAACATAAAAATTTTTATTCATATAAAATGTGATTTCAATTTGAGTATACTAGAGATGGAAATAAACTCATTGATGCCTGGCCAATTGCTAGCGTTTAACCTGAGTTGCCATAAACATTCTTTTGCTTCAAGCATTGCTTTCTCATCTCCCCCTTTATATATTGTGTGGGACTCTGTCTATGACAAAGAAAAGAAATCTTTTGAAATTCACTCATTTTATACTGTGGTTGTATAGGGCACTTGTTTTTTTGTGTTTTTTAATATCTCTCAAGTGTTCCATAATGCGTTGTCTTAACTTCCTAATGGTTTTGCCTATATAAAATACTTGGCAAGCTGTACAAGACGCGGCATAAACAACCATAGATGAATTACAGTTGCAATGGCCAGGACATTGAATGGTCTTTCCAAAATAAGCAATTGTAATATAAGGACTGTCATTTATATATCTACATATATGACATGCCCCACATCTATTCATCTTAGATTTGTTAAAAACATCTGTTTTATTGCTGTTTTTGAAGAGATTTTTTAAGTTTTTGCCTCTACTATATGCTGTCTTGGGTTTGGCACCCAAAATACCTACAAGTTCAGCATCATTCTCTATAATGCTAAACCATGTTTCCTGAACTATATTAACTATCTTATATGATGTGTCGTTATAGGGAATTACAAGGGTGTCATGTCTTGTCGCAGCTAAATTTGATTCAACTGTGTTAGGTAAACCATATCTAATAATAGGTTTGTAAAACACAGATCTTTTGGCTGTAATTTTTTTACTAATTTTATGGACAAATTCAAATGGATATCCCCTAGCAAGGAACATATTAAGCAAATTTTCCAACTCCTTTAGGAATAATGTGTCCTCACTGATAATTCTCGACAGCCGAACCATCTGCTCTTTTACTAAATTTCTTTTTTGATGGACAGGGTGGCAACTGTCAAAATGCAAAAAGGAGTTGGAATAAGTTGTCTTCCTAAATATACTAGACTCAAAATGATTGTTGTTCTCCAACAGAACAATATCTAAAAATTCACAATTGTTAGAAAAAATGTGATTAGTGAATTTAAGAAAACTGGTAGTTTGACCTAAAAATTCTGTGAATTCAATAAACTCATTTTTGATACCACCCCAAAATATGAGAATGTCGTCCAAATATCGTAAATACAACAATACCTTATCCCAATGTCTACTGTTGAAAATATAATCAGATTTCCACTGTGCCAACACTAGGTTTGCATAGATGGGAGCACACCTGGCCCCCATTGCTACTCCTGTTTTTTGCCTATAGTATTCTTCATTAAAATATAAAAAATTATTTTCCAATACTAATTCAAGCATTTCAGTGAGTAGTCGATTCTCAATACTATCCATTGTTCTATGTTTGTTTAAACAAGCTTCAAACATTTCTAAACCTTCCGGATGAGGTATAACTGTAAATAGGTTGACAACATCTACGGTTGCCATAATAAATGGGGAATTAAAGTCAAAGTTCATTGCAAATAGTCTAATGGACTCTAAACAATGCCAGGAGTCTCTTAGAATATAGGGCAATGAATTCAATAAATTTTTGCATTTGAAATCTACATATGCAGCTAAAGCTTCTGTCTTTGATCCCCTGGCTGACACAATAGGTCTGAAAGGGGGATTTTGTGAATTTTTGTGAATTTTGGGGATTCCAAATATGGATGGAATAATGGGAAATTCTACAGAAATATAATTAAAAACTTCTTTTTCTACCCTCACGTCCATAAGGTATTCATATAACAGCCAATCAATTTTTGTGTATGCTCTATTTATCTCATGTTTACTAACTTTGTCATAGGTATCAATGTCTTCCAATAGCGTATTCATCCTATTGTAGTAGTCATTACTAGACATAATGACAACCCAACCACCTTTATCAGGTTTCATAATTCTGTATTTGTCAGAAACTGTGAGTTCCTTGAGACAAAATCTTTCAGCTGATGTCAAATTGAATTTGTTGTTAGTCTTACTGGTTAGAATCCTTCTAATCTGACTCTCACATAGTTTCTCGAATACCTGTATCATGTGATTTGTGGGGGGTATGTAAGTGCTAGAACACTGAATAGTAATAGCTCTTGAATCTACAGTAGGAGTACCTGTATTGTGAAAAAACATTTTTAAGTTTAACAGTCTAGTATAAATTTTGAGATTTACCAACACATTCCCTATATCTAAATTAAAAGTGGGCACAAAAGTAAATCCTTTGCTAAAAAGGGATAAATATTCTTTACCAAATGGTTGATCAGTAAAATTGTATAAGTTAAAACCATTGTACGTTGTGATGAAACATTCAGAAGAGGTCATAATATCCAACCCTAAACTAATAATCTTAATCGTGTCAACAATATTTTGTGATGTATCAACGGAAAATTCCTCAAAAAAATTAATATTGTCAACAACTGTTTGAGGTCTATGTTCATCAGAAATATCAACACTGTGCACAGTGATGTTAGGTTGATCTATCTGTGCCATGAGTTGATTCTGTGAAAAGGTCGATTGTGATTTGGGTGTTGTTGATGAATGTAATTCCCCTGTCGTTCTCTCAACCTTTCTGACCTCCTCAGAACAGGTTGTTCTAAAAAAACTGGATGTGTTTCATCGTAACTATTTGTGTGAAGGTTATTGTTAACTCTGTGAGATTGCTCATCCATAGTAATGGTGTTATTAATATTATGACCGTTAACGCCTGGTGTTTTAGTGTAGTATTTCATGTTTTTGTATTCCTTAAAGTGAACATACACCTTTTTGTTTTTATAATCTGAAGTATCCCTTTCTATTTTATGGTTTTTAATATCAAGACCTTTGTTGATAAATCTATCCATATCTCTATAGATCTCTTCCAATCTAAACTTATTATGTTCAAACAAAAGGTCTTGTCTAATACTTCTATCTAATAAACACAATTTCTCATTCATATCATTGAGTTTCTCAGTGTTATTACGTATAATAAGTTTCAAAAGTTCTAACCCAGTTCTGTCAAAAATCTGTAACAATTCGTCAAAAATGTCAGTACCTTCAACAAAACCATGTGGTAACTTAAATACTCGTAGGCCCTTGGGCACTTGGCCCAATTCCAATGAACGCTCCAAAAATGCGTTATCCATTTGTAGAGATTTGAAGGATTTTAATGTCTTCTCAAATTCAGCAAACTGCGAATTCAAGTTACCCATATCCTGTTGCACTGTATACCGCCTTCTAATCAAAGAAGGAGCCGCTAGAAAATTCTTTAATTCAGTCACTGGAGCACTAATTTTAACATTGGATCCACGTACAACACGACTGTATCCGTCCCTAGAGTTCGTCGCCATGTTTGGAGGAGGTTCAGTGGTGTCTCTGTCCCCTGACGTCACCACGCCTCTCGGTGGACTCAACGAACGATGTCTAGCTGATGGTCTCTGTATGCTGCTGGTGTTCGGTGTGGAATGCAAGGTAAGTAAACGTTCCTGTGAATCCGTAATCAGTATTTCCCGATTACCAGCTTGTTGGTTTAATTGGTCTTGTAAAGTTTTAATAAGTTTTTGCGTGAGCTCCATGTGTTCTAACAAAAGTCGGTTCATTGTAATAAGGTGAATTAGTGCAACCAATAACTAGCGTAATAACAGTCTCTATGATATGCCAAACAAAACAAACAAAATGTTTGAACAAAACAGGAAAATTCAGGATGTTGGCAAACACTAATAGAACGTAATCAAGAACTGAGACCGACTGGTCGTCTCTAAAAGTCTCTGTGATGATAAATTCAGTGGTTGCGTACAAACGTCAAAGGAAACAATAGTATAGTACTGAAACTTAAATGCTGTACGATAGGATGGCTGATGTTCATTATCAATAAATCTGTTGCAAGTCTAATAATACAAGGACTTGAAAACGATTTGGAAACGAGAAATGAAAGTCACTAAAAAGCACAAAGCAGTGTACGAACAAAACTTTTTGATGGTCCCACGAATCAAATAACAAACTAGTATTCCAAACAGGTAGCTGAAATAAAGTCGTTGAAGCAATTCAAAAATCCAACACTAGTAAGCAAAATAATTCCAGCAAACCTTGGATCCTGGTAAAAAGATTTATTGTAGAGTTAAACAAAACAATAAAAACTGGACCATCAAAGAAAACACTCCAGTATGGGCCTAGCTGTGTTATTAGGGCAAACGAGGCAGCCAGATTTGAAATGAAAATGGTGGAAGGGAAGCAGAGAAAACAACTGCCAAATGAAAGCAAGAAGTTAAAAATCCAACTTAAAATGTGTTTTATTAAGGCAAGCAAGGGCAGTGAAGCCATGACAACAGTAAGTATGTGTAACTTACATAGAGACACAGGTAGTGTAGTAGTTTTGTACTTTTTGTATCTGTTATACAATTGGTTTTCAAATGTTCTTGACAAATGTAGTGACTTCATTTGATTGGCTCTTATGACAGAAGTGGGTATTTAGTGTGTGTGTGTGTGTGTGTGTGTGTGTTATAAATTTAACACCACTGAAAACAAATGTCTAAGGTGCCAGTTACTTTAAAGTGAAAACAATAAAGGAGTTTTCATGGCTCCCCACCTATAAGTGATTTTAAGGGACCTGAAGTGACCTGCTGCACAACAAAGCAATTCAAAGGAGCTTTGATTAAAGATGGGAGAGAGAGATGTGGAGAACACCATAGGGGTGAGCTGCAAAAAACAGTGTGGACTTCACAAGCTTTTGGCTTTCTTCAAGTGGCTTAGTCATACAACACTAATGTTAAACATGCCCATATTTTCTGAGGTAAATGGCCTACGTGCTTGAAATAGATTATGTTATTTTATCATTAACAATGCTTGTTATTATCATTAGTGAATTTTATAGCAATAACCCATGCCTGGGTGTGCGTAATGCGGGATTTACCCATGGTTGGCGTGGTTTGGTCACGAGGTCGAAGCCCGAGGGACCAAACAAAGACAACCGTGGGTAAATCCCGCATTACCCACACCCGGGCATGGGTTATTGCTATTATACTATGACATTATTTAAGAAAAGAAATAATTACTTTTCTTAAATAATGGCATTGTATAATGCCTCTTTGCCGCCCTTCCGCAGCTGTTTGGCCTACGCAGTACATCAGAGCTGTGACCAAAAGCAACAGAGAAAGCAAGATCTCCATTGCTTTTTACTGTTTTGCTATGTTAAATGTGTTTAACATAGCGAGACAGCTTTAAAATAAACAACGGAGATCTCCATTGCTTATTTTAAAGCTGTCTCGCTCTGTTAAACCCATTTAACATAGCAAGACAGGTTTAAAAAAAAAGCAACGGAGAAAGCAAGATCTCCGTTGCTTTTTACACACTGTGTCGCTATGTTAAAGGAGTTTAACATAGCGAGACAGCTTTAAAAAAAGCAACAGAGATATCCGTTGCTTTTTTTAAACCTGTGTCGCTATGTTAAACTCATTTAACATAGCGAGACAGTGTTTTTAAAAAAAACTTATACTAATGGAAAAAGTCCGGGCGACCGGACCTTTTTCCATTAGTATACGTCGATTTACAACGTGCACGCTGGCCAATCAGTGTGCACGTTTTGGAATATTAATGGGGGGTCATGGTATAATATGCTTTCATCTACTGCAGAAAGTGTAAACAAGGATTTTTTTAACATTGTGCATCACAACATCTTATATCACTTTTAAGCATTGTAGATATGAAATCCATATGTTGTAATATTTTATTTGGTCAAAACAAACATCAAATATTTTAGAAAAATCTTAGAAATGAAACCAAGGAAATATATATATATATATATATATATATATATATATATATATATATATATATTTTTTTTTTTAGATCGACAGCGCATATTGTCAATCCAGGCTTCACCTTGAGCCAAACATCAAATACAAAATACATCGATCCACAAAAGACTGAAAAACAAATAAAACAGATGTTTTCACAAGGGATAAGTCCACTTGCATCCCCACACCCACCCCGCTAATTACATATACCAACTCCAAGTTTGTATTACAGTGGTGAAAGGGCATATTTTCCATATACACTGTACTGTGATCTCTAAGTTAGAATACTGGCACTTTTCTAAAAAGTGGTGCTGGCTTTCCCCCAAAATTGACAAAAATACTTATTGATGAAAGACTCTGCTCCCACATATATGTGTGTGTGTATATATATATATATATATATATATATATATATATATATATATATATATATATATATATATATATATATATATATATATATATATATATATATATATATATATATATATATATATATATATATATGGGAGCACTTCACATAATCGAATTACTGAAATCTCGAATTGCATATGGTCGAGACCATATGATCGAGATTTCAGTAAATCGAATATATGTAGTGTGTAAAAATAAGAGTTTACTTACCTTAATACATTGTGTGCACACAGAGGCAAGGATTCTTGTACAGTCTGTGTGTACGTAATGTTTTTTGGGTTTTTTTTGCGGTGTTGACAGGAAATGAGAAATCTCCCATTTTGCGCTTCCACATACAGCGCAAGACGGGAGATTTCCCATTTCCCCACTGTAGCGCGACCTTGGAGTTGGTATATTTAAGTAGGGGGTGTGTGGGGGGCACAGCCCCACATGAAGTGCAGGGCAAAGCCCCCCTGCAAAAAGCAAAGTTTGTCTTTTTTTTTGGTTTCGCTTCAGAAGTTCGAGTTTACGAAACTTGATCTTTTGCTTACGGTTATTTGCAGTTCGAGATTTTGTAAATTTGAGCTTCTGAGGTGAATCCACATATATATATATATATATATATATATATATATATATATTTATAGATATATATATATAGATATATATATATATATATATATATACACACATATATATAAATGTATATATATATATATATATATATATATATATATATATATATATATGTGTGTGTATAACATTACCCCAGTCATAAGAAAAAATATATAATATCAATACAAGCTCCTTTTAAGATGATAATATGTTTTTCTTCTTACAAATGTTTTTTAAATCCTGTACATTTTAAATAAACAAATGCAAACTGTACCATTATATCTTACAAAAGCAGGATATAGTGGCAAGGTGCATAGTACATGATACAAAAAATTAATTAGATAAATGTGCTGTGACAGGACTACGAGACAGGGAATGGATGTGGCTAGTGATTTAAATATATGGTACCTGCAGATATGCAAAGAGTAATATATCACACAGTGACCCGAGAGATATCAATATATCCACAAGTAATAATTGAAGCACTTAAAAATTTGCATGCTTTAAATATTAATTTAGTACTAGTGGAGCCTTTCAGAGTGACCCTTCATCTAGCCACCAGGTAACTAACTTGTCTGTTAAAATTTCTTATCTATTAACATTCTTTTTTTTGACATTTCAGTTTTCATTTTACCTTACATACAAGCCATGCTGGTATTCAGCTTGGCCAATAGGTGGCAGTCAACACCCACAGTACCACTAACAGGAGGCTCCTTGTCTTAAACTTGATGGTGTGTTCTGAAATCTCACCGGTGTGCATGAATGTTAAGTTTTCCACCAATCCCATAAAGCTATAAGCGGCAAGTAGTACAGATGTTGGTTTTCTGATTTTGACATATGGTATATTACATTACAATACATCACTGGATAGATACAGTGTTTTTGTTAAAAAGTAAACTTAATGCTTCTATATCTGTGGTATGTATCTGGTGACAACTGTTCATCCCGAGTGTGAATATAAATCTTCACAGATATCCATTTCAAGATGTTTGTAAGTTCCTCATCTTTGTCTATGAGAATCACGCTTCTGGAAACTGAAAAAAAAGTCATAAGTGCACAGTTACCATTTCTGTTGCATTTTCTGTAATAATCAATTAACTGAAACAGAAAGAAGGTGAGGAATCAATATACAGTGTTGTCTGTGGGGAAGAATCTTGTACTGCAAGTATCTTACACATTTTCATTCAAGAGAAATGCTACTATAATTTATTTAATATATACTTTTATGATGATTTACAAAAATTTGCCTTATACAACAGTCTGCAAATTTCAAACTGCAACAAATGTAATATATATTATTTGTACAGTATAATATGTGGATTGCCTCCCTTCCCAGTGTGCATATAAGATGATCTTCAAATAGAGTGAGCAGAGTGTAGGTAACATACATATCTGTAATTCAAACATTTGGATGAGTGTACATATGTATACACACGCACACACGTACATGTGTGTCTCTGTATATATATATATATACATATACATATGATATATATATATATATATATATATATATATATATATGTGTGTGTGTGGGTGTGTGTATTTGTGTATGCATATATACATATTAGATATAATAGGTATGTTATTTCTCTGGCATATTATCAAACACATCCCCCATACCCCGTGGTCAGCTGAATGTGCTGCATGTAACTCAGCTTTATGGTGAAACATTCATTTGCCCCATTTTGTCCCACTTATTTCATAAAAACTCTAGTGCAGCAGAATTCAGACTGAGCCATCCACTTGCAAGTATTGTTTTGGCAGTTGGCTTTGAGGATTAAAAAATTTGTTTCTTGTGGTCCAGTGGTACGAGGTTTGATTCCTTAGCCCCATTACTTAACTGTGTGACTCAGAACAAGTTGAAAAAGGTCTATGGAGATCAGTGCTCTACCCTGGAAAACAAATAAATGTGCAATAAAATAAAATACGGTCTGCAGTAGATGTGCTGAAACCTTGGAAGTTGGAACAATCTGTCATCTCCAGTCAGAACTCTATTCTCTCAAACTACATTTGAGATGTCAGCAAAACTTAATATAAAAATGCATATGCCACTATGGGGCTACCTGGAGCTGTAAAGGGGCTCAAATATTATGTAGCAGTCATAACTCACAATTCATCTTTCTCTGAAAACAATCTGATTTTTGATGCCTCTTGTAAACCTATCTCAGGCTTGCATACAATTCCCCATATGTTGTTGTATCTTTCGGCTTTTCCCGGTTAGGGGTCGCCACAGCTGAACTCCGGCCCGCTAATGATTGGCAGTAGATTTTTACGTACCGACTTGCCAGGCCTGACGCACAGCCTTCAACAAAGGTACGTCCATTCATGCATGTCTCCACACAGAAGACGCTTTAGCTGAGAATAGAACAGGACAACGTCTTACTGTGAGGCGACAATGCTACTGCAGCACCACCACCGCAGCTATACAATTCCCCATATACTGATGTAATAATGCCCTGTTTCTGCTTGCCAGTTTCACTCATACGCTATCACTTAGGTAAACGTTCGCAGCTACTATGGTTATTTAATCTACCACATATTTTTATGTCTGTCATTTCATTTATAATATAATCTACTAATTTTTTGCTCAGCTGGGGTAATGCTGTTGGTATGACTGTCCTTCAGTAATAGAATTCTGTTTCTTTCTGTCACTGTATCATCCTACCATACACTTTCCTACCAGAAGGTGGTCAGCAGACTACCTCTGAAACAATTTGATCATTGTGGACAACACTCTGTAAAGAAGACAAATATTGTGTATTAGAGTCTACTCCCATGAGATATTTAGTTAGATTGCTTCTAGAAGGAAAGTGTAACATATTGTGCACAGATCCATGTTGTTAGGCATTAATACATTTAAAGCTACGTATCAATTTACAACAAACTCAAGCTGTCCGGTTTCATTGTGTTCTTATTGTTTTTATCATAGGTAATATAGCTGTATGCAAATGCTTTATTTTTTTATGTTTTACTTTCTTAAACATATTATTTTCCTGTCTATAGAAAACAGTATGCCAAACACAAAGTTGGCCAAAGTCAAAGACTGCCTTTGTAGTCATGTCATCAATTCTGGAGCTTTATGTTCTGGGCATGTTAAGCTATCAGGGGTCCTGAGCTGTCACCTTATTACCCCTTGGTGGAGAATTAGGTCAGGTAGCTGGGGAAGTGTCAGGATAGATCAGGGAATCCCAAACATGTAGCAATACTGCCTTTGAAATGCATAAAAAGTTCTTCTGTGTATCAAGAGTTCAGCTCCCTACTCTGAAAAAGTTTCTGCATTTACTGGATGAGTTTCACAATTTGAAGTCTAAATGCATTCTCTTGAGTACATCAGTAGCTAAGCCAGTGGCAACAAGAGGCCAAAAATGGTCAGTGCTTATCCTGATCATAGCCCTGCCTCCTGTTGAACATCAAAGGTGAGGCAAGCAGTCATATTAAAGCAAGAGACTTTTCATACAAAATGAGGGTGGGTGGTCTCTAGATTTGACTGGGAGATACAATCAGACCAGTAAGTTATCAGCTGCAGCAGTTATTGACATTAACAGTCAAGTGTAAGGATTTGGCAAGGCCATGATGAATGACTTTCTGATAAGCACAAATAGGTCTTGGCAAATCATCTGGTGACTTGTGGTGGGAATGACACATTGTCCTGACTGTCCACAGCAGGGATGGAGGAACACCAGTCTTAACTATGGAAGTTATTATGAAGGGAAGATATACCTTAATAGAACTCCTGAACATGGATGGAGGAACACTGAACTTGGGTCTGGATATTATTAGGAAGACAAGATATATCCTATGGATGGCCCTTGAATACATTTTTCCTTTGTGATTGCAGTGCAAGAAGCAAATGGTTAGACTGGTTCTATTTCTGTAAATTATTCAATGAAGCAATTAAATAGGCGTACAGTACCTAGGGTTCAGTAATGGATAAGATCCAGACACCAATGCTGAAAGTACTGGAAATTGTTGGATTGTCAAGGTTAAGAAACTTTTTCAGTGTTATGTGGAAGGTGGAGATAGTATCTCTCAGTTGGCAAACTGAGGTATTCGTAAGCTTGTACCTGTAGAGTAGAGTGATGAAGCCCAGACTACAGCCCAAGTGATCATAGGCAGAAAGGATGGGCAAACACATCCTATGGTGGATGAATGGTGGTATCCACCTGACTGGTACTGCTGTTCTGATGACAGAGTCTAAGCTGAGGAGTGGATGTCTATCATGATGTAGGGAGATGATGCCATGTAAATGTAGGCTTGACCACCTAAAATGGTGACAGCATGCCCTCTCAACACATGTAGTGAAACATATATATTTGGACTAAGGGGCACATGCAGTCCTTGTAGTGACACAAGTTCTTAGTTCACCACAAGGGGTGGAGTCAGGCCAGTAAAAATGGAAAACTGTCTCACTGCCATGATCTCAGTGAGATCACAAACCATCCTCATGGCGGCCTGGATGATAGCCCTTTGACACTGTAATTCTGATCAAGAGGAGGTTTATTGGTTGACAAGTACGGGACAAAATGACTTAAAAAACTGAGGTTCTTGTCCCATTTTCAACAAGTGGGGTAGTAAGGTCTGTTCCAGTTTTAGAAAATTACAACCTTCAACTGGCTTGGGAAAATATGTCAGGGTACTGGAAAGGAGATGTCATCCAATAGTTGAGCCTCGGATTTAGGAAAAGCAATAGAGATTCTGTCCTGGCCATGGAGAAGACAACCAGCTCTTCATTACAGGACAGATAGCAATGATAGTCTGCCAGAACACTTTGTATATGTTTTGAGGACCTGGAGAAAGCATAGGACTGCATACTCTTGAATATACTTTTGAGAGGCGTTGTAACAGTATGGGTCCCTGTAGTTACAGCGGCACGCCAGGCAGTCATGTATTTACAGAGTGAGAGTTATAGCTGCAAATGTAGTCTTAAGATGGATGCATTCGGGTCTATATCATATCATCGTACGTCCTATTTAGCGAATGTTTATTAGTTGAACACTAATCAGTGAAAGCACTAAATAGCAAACGTTCATTTCAGTGAAATGTTTCACTTGGTTAAAAACCAGTTGGCCAACCCAGCAAACCACAGAAAAATATCATCATACAAAACCCATAGTAGTGGAGGCCCCTAAATAAATATACCAACTTTAAGATTGCACTACAGTGGGAAAGAGGGCAAATCCCCAATGATGGCTGACTAGTTGTTTTCCCAGGTAAAGGTTTTGCTGAAACAAATGTTCACCATTTAGTGTTTTCGCTTATTAGTGTTCAACTAATAAGCATTCGCTGAATAGGATGTTCGATGGGGTTCCTATCAGGATATTGAATGCTGAAAATGCCAAATTTAATTTAATTGAACTGAAGTGTTCAAAATCTCTGAAGAGTGAACTGGTGGAACATCGATTTCTTTCCCAGGGAAAGAAATCGGTGGGCCGTCATTGGAGTTTGCTATTTCCTCCACTGTGGTGCAGTCTCGGAGTTGGTATATTTAAGTAGGGGGGATGGGGGGGCAAAGCCCCCCACTTCTGTCAGTGTTTAAAGTATTGAAAAACATTTTTTTTTTCCACGGAACACCGATGTCTTTCCCTGGGAAAGAAATCAATGTTCCATCAGTTCGCTGTTTTGACATTTCAAACATTTCAGTTCGATTAAATTGCATTTGGTGTTTTCAGCATTCGATATACTGATATAGACCCGTTCGATGATATGATACAGACCCGATGCATTCATGGTGAATGTAGGAGTTCATCAAGGTTGTGTCTTGTCTCTACTCCTGTTTATAATCTTTATGGGCAGGATATTATGGCACAACCCAGGACCTGAAAGTATCCACATTGGAGATGTGAGAGGCTATATTATTGCTGGTGTTTTCAGACAAGTTTATTTTCCTGTGACAGTGATCTGTTGTATGCACTGAAATGGTTTGCCTATAAATGTAAAATTACTGGGATGAAAATCAACACTTAAATCAGAGACTATGGTTCCTTCCCGGAAAAAGGATTTCTCTCTGTAGGTGCAAGCAGGACAGCTACCTCAGCTGGAGGAGTTTGAGTCTCTTGTGGTCTTGTTCATGAGTGAGGATAGAAAGGACTAACAGACTGATCAGCTGATGGGCACAGCTGGGGTAGCAGTGTAGATATTGTACTGACTGTGGTGGGGAAATGAGGTCTGAATCACATGACAAAGCTATCAGTAACATGAAATAACCCCAATTAGAACACCTACCCCACATCTGGTATCAGTTTGAGGGAACTGCTCTGTGCAGTAAGGATGACAGGGCAACACTGAGAGTGGAAAGTGTAGAATTTATTTTATTAAAAACAATTTCATGAGATTTGATGGAAACAGTTCTTTGTTTTTATTATTTTGCTCTATGTATCCATACACACCTATGACCATGTGCTTTACTTAATAACCAAAAGGATGATGTCATGGATACAAACAGTGGGAATGTCATTTCCTTGTAGGCATACCAAACTCTCCCTATGTCAGCAGTGAGGAGCTCAGCAATGCAGAGGGATCTCAGAGATGAGGCACCGGTCATCTAGGTTGGCAGGAGTCACTTAAGGTGGTTTAGATACCTCGCAAGTACCCCATGGATGCTTCTTGCAGAAGATATCCAGGCATTGTGTATTGGAAGCTGGCCCTGGGGTAGACACTGTACATGCTGTGAAGATTATATTTGTCATTTTTCCTGGAAATATCTTGGGAGCCCAGAGAATGAGTGAAATCCGTTACTCATGATAAGGATATCTCTGTATCCTGCTCAGATTAGT
Organism: Protopterus annectens; assembly: GCF_019279795.1. NCBI lineage: Eukaryota > Metazoa > Chordata > Ceratodontiformes > Protopteridae > Protopterus > Protopterus annectens. Next base: position 52,367,597 of record NC_056751.1, on the reverse strand, counting down.
ACAATGATGGCCATCTTTGAGACAAACTCTCCAGCAAGGATGGATGGATGGAATAATGGATTGGGATGGATGGTTGGATGGATGGCTATATTATGATTTGAGTTAGTCATTATTAAAAGCTATAAAACTTTATTATCAAGTGCATGGTTATATATTGCCGGGGAACCAAGGGGGCTTTCACTTTGTTCATTTGCTGTAATCCCTTACTAAGAGAACTTTTACTTACAGTAAAAATTTAGCAAATATTATTTGATGAATCATTTTTTGATAAATGTAAATTCAGAGTGTCTTAGGGGACCCATTTTCTTCTCCAGTCTCCTCTGAAAATGTGACTTGGCTGAGGACATTCCTATTTCAAGTAATTCAATAAATAAATGAATGAACAGGCATTTTCATTTTACATTTTTAGATGAGATATTCTGGAAAACAGAAAAAAAGTGGCACCAGGCAAAGTTACAGATTTTGCGCTTGCACTGAGAGAAGCAGAAGTGAATGAATGCAGATCAAAACATCCTTGCTACACTGAACTGTTCCATTGTGCTGGTAGTAGCAGTAGGCTATATGTTCTCATTCTGCAATAACTCTTTTGTCACTCATTTGTACTCATTGTTTTAATAAATAAATATAGTCTATGGTATTAAAAATTCTGCATTGATTTGATTTATGATTTTTATCAATACTATAATAACTGTACTTACTTTTTTTATCATCTTGGATAGGGCACGTTTCACCCGTTTGGATGCTGGATTCAAGCACACCTTCTCTCCATTTGTTGATAAAGTAACACTGTTAATGGAAAATAAAGAATGTATTTTATCAGGAATTTCATCAGACTCTGCAGCTACAATTCATGTTGTTTTACTGGAGTTAATATTTGAAACTAGTTATCTCATTTCTTCCCCATTTTTTCACTGCACCCACAGCCTAAATTCATTATATTGCATTACACATTGGAAAGTATTTTATGTTTAAAGATATGAACAACTATTGTTTGCCCATATGTGCTCACTGCAAATTGACCATTATCTGACTACAAAAGAAAAACATAATCAAATAATAATAAATAATAATAAAAGAAAGAAGTAAAAGCTACAGCTGCCATATTTTCATTGCTACTAAACAGAAAAATGTAAGTCAGTTAATATTTTAACAATAACCCATGACTGAGTGTGGATTTCACAAGATTGACCCACAAATGGCATGGTTTAATCATGATTGCAATCATTGTATAATTGCAAAAACTCATGCCTGGCTGTAAGTAATGTTAAAGTCAAAGTCAAAGTGAACTTTATTGTCATTTTGAGCTACATATGTCTAGTCTAAACAAAAATTTATGCATCAGCTCAATTCTTGAGATTACAAAGGAAAGTCCAACAACACATACAAGTAGAGAAATAAACATAACTAACAAATACAATACTACTCCCAATACAAGCAAGAAAGAGCAGAGACGTTTACCAACACTCATATACGAAAATAATACCCTCCCCTGAGTTAAATTAACTACCTTATTTAAAATAATATAAAACATACTACAGAATGAAATGCTTAAGTTATTTGTCTAATATTATAACTGAGTAAGTTAAATAATAATGACTATGGATATAATGAATAAATATTGCACTTACTTTGAATATATGTAAGTATATATTGCACAAATAAATAAAAATTGACTTATTATGCGTCCAGACCCTTGGGACTAGTGCTCAAGTTCAGAAGTCTAATCACTGTAGGGTAGAAACTGTTACTGAATCTTGTAGTCCTGCAGTGGATGCTGTGATATCTCCTGCCCAATGCCAGATACTTAAACAGTCCATGCGCAGGGTGTATGTTGTCCTGTATTATTTTGGTGGCCTTTTGGATGCTTCTTGCAGAATAAAGATGTGTCGATGGAAGACTGGAACCTGTTACCTTCTCTGCAACCCTTGCCAATCTTTGTAGCACCTTCCTTTCTGTAACTGTGCAGCTTCCAAACCACACTGTGAAGTTGCAGGTGAGGATGTTCTCTATTGCACCTCTATAGAAGGTGGAGAGAATATGAGGAGGAAGCTTAGCTTTTTTCAGCCTTCTTAAAAAAGTGGAGGCGCTGGTGCACTTTCTTGACCAGTTGGCTGCTGCTTCCATGAGAGATCCTCTGATATGCATACACCCGGGAATTTCATGCTCTTAACCCTCTCCATACTCTCTCCATTGATCCTGAGCACTGGCTGGTTTGTTCTCCTTTTCTTGAAGTCAATGATAATCTCTTTGGTCTTGCTTACATTCAGGTCAAGGTTGTTCCCTTCGCACCAACTGATCAGAGATGCCATCTCCTCTCTGTACGCCCTTTCATTCTCCTTTGTGATGAGTCCCACAACTGTGGTGTCATCAGCAAACTTGATGATATAGTTGGACTTGCTCTTAGCATAGCAGTCGTGGGTCAGGATGGTGAATAACAGTGGGCTGAGAACACATCCCTGTGGAACCCCGGTGTTAATCGTGATGCACTTTGATGTGTTCTTGCCTGAACATATCCTCTGTGGTCTCTCAATCAGGATGTCCAGTATCCATTTACAGAGATGTTTCCTGATTCCTAAATGTGCCAGTTTTTCTATCAGCTGCATTGGTACCACAGTATGAAATACAGAGTTGAAGTCTATGAACAGCATCCTCACATAGTTGTCTTTGCCCTCTAAATGCTTGGTTAGCTTTGTATGCAAACTGCAGAGGGTCAAAATCATGAGGTAGAAATGATGAAAGATGCTTTTTGATCAGCTGTTCAAAACATTTCATAACAGTGGATGTCAGAGTGACTGGTCTGTAGTCATTAGGGCTGGAGGGAGTGGTTTTCTTAGGTAGTGGGATGATGTTAGTTTCCTTGTAGCATGATGGTACCTTTGCCATGGCAAAAGTGGTGTTAAATATTTCCTTGAGCACTGTGCATAGTTGATCAGCACAGCCTTTTAATACTTTGCCCAGTATGTTGTCTGGGCCAGCAGCCTTCCTGGGGTTCACACTCCTTAGCTCTGTTCTTACCTCCTCTGTGCTGAGGCTGAGTATTGCATCCTTCTCATCAGTGGGTAGCTTTAGTGCCAACCTGCTGTTTCTTTCCTCAAATCTACCAAAGAAGATTGTCAAACTGTCCAGGATTTTTGATGCTGTCCTCACACTGTGCTGACCTGATTTTGTAGTCAGTGATCTCCTGTTTGCCTTGCCATAGTCTCCTTGCATCCTTCATGTCTTCAAAGTGGCTCTGTACCTTTCTGCCATACTCCCTCTTAGCCTCCTTTATACCCCTCCTCAGATTACCTCTTGCTACACTTAGGGCTGCTTTGTCCTTATTCCTATACGCTACGTTTCTGTCCTTCAGAAGCTCATATACCTTAGGGGTGAGCCATGGCTTCTGGTTAGCGCATTACCCCATCAACACAGTTTGAAATGTATGCCATACTAATGCAATAATGCAAGCTGACCCACATTTGGCTTTGTCTGATCATTTATGTTTCACCTTTATAACCAAAATACACCAACTATGGGTAAATCTTACATTACCCACAGACAGACATGAATTATTGCTTAATTATCTCATGTTGCAGATTATGCTATCCCAATTCTACTAATGAAATTGTCAGTAAGAATGACTAAACCAGGAGGTTAATACTGCACAAGTCTTCTGTCATCCATGATACAGTAGGAAAGAAATTGTATAACTCTTGAAAATATTTATTGTGCCTCCACTACCAGTTTTTCATGGGAAGGCTAGTTTTGAAAAAAACTTTCTATTAGTAAAAGACAAAGGAGGGCTTACACATACACACACACACACACACACACACACACACACACACACACACACACACACACACACACACACACACACACGTACAATGTACTACAAATGTTACATACAAAATGATACAAAATGATCTATAATAATCTCATGCAATTATCTTAAGTATTCAGGGGTTAGCAAAGAGGAGAAAAGTGCCATTGCACTTTTTCAGGAATAATTCAAATATATAAATAATTTATAGAAAAGTAAGAGTCTGTCAACATTTGGTAATAAATAAATCTCATTTTTTCTTACACCAAGAAAATGAGAAATGGACACATTTATGTTACAGTGTTCCAGACCATGAGATAAAACAAGACAGAAAATGAAAGGGGAAAAATATACAAAATTAAAAAAAGAAAAGGTGATATAATGGCTGTAATATATAACAAGGTACTTGTTATGAGTGAAATAAGAAATTGTTTCTACATGCTTGGTTTCATTTCATACAGTACCTCCCAACTTCTTTGCATAAGATTTCTGGGCAAAGTCAAAAATTCTGGGGGACAAATGTCCAAAATTAGGGATACTTTTTAAAAATATTGCTGTAATTTACTTAAAACATTAACAGAACAACAGATTTTGCTTCAATGCATTTTCTGAACATTAGTATGTATGAAACTCTGATGTTTGGCATTATTGACTGACTGTAATCCTTTGTGATTTACCAGAAAATCAAAGATTTTACAAATAGAAAATGGAAAAAAAATGAGACAAAACCATTGACATTTCTTCACAATCAGGGACAGTTGAGAAATGTGCTCCAGGAGAAAGTCTCACCCCTGTATGTGAGTCATGAGTAAATTCATGCATGACCCACACTTAGTTCATACATCACAGCTATAATCATACCCTTTTGGATGGAGTCTGGATAAAAATAGTAGAAGTGCATGAAATCTTGTGCTGTTGTACACATTAGGTGTACTGATGTATGAGATCAAGTCCATGCAGGAAGAAACATGTGGGTACTATGCCATCCTCTCACTCATATAGTATCTGACCAGTGAGCCCATGAATGAAATAAATCAGGCTTGTGTTCTCCCTGTTTACATACAGACTGATGGTCGTAACACCTGGTGTAGCCAGGGATATCATTTGGCCTTAAGCTATCAAACAAAGGTCTCTCTGGTTGCCTTGGTGATTATCATTCTGTACATTAATGTGCATAACTATACAGACCTATATTTCACAAGGACTGGTATATCATCAGTTACACTGTGGTTGCAGGCGCTTCATCTGTAGGCCTGTCTCAGATCAGCTTGAGATTATATTAAGATATAAACGTATTCAGTCCAATCAGTTTTCTAAATCTTGCCTCCGACCATGTCTAGGCTGGAGCTGGCAATGGCAGATGAGGCCTTTAAGGCAGTTGTCTCCTTAGATTTCCAGTGCCCTCTGCCTGTATCTAGATTTCAGAGTGACACAAACAGTCATATATAGCTACTGTGCTAAGAACAACAATGGCTAACAGTTCTGTTGTCATGTCTCTCCTGGTATATTATACTACCATATGATTTCACTCCATGTAGTTCCTGACTATGTTCTTTGTAATCACTAAAACCCAGATTTACTAATCTTCCATGCAGGACTAGCTTAGTCCTGCATGGAAGCGACTGTTTAGGAGCAGGATGGCAGCGCGCCATGCATAATAATGAGGCACGCTGCCTGAGCTCCTAATCTTACATGGAGCGTGTAAGAGTGCAGGCGGCATGTCTGAGAGCAGAGCCCTCAGAATAAACATGCCCCTGCAATGTAGAACAGCAGAAAGTGGTAAGAAATTAGCGAGACAGCTCATAGGTGTCCACATATCCCCACCAACAGTCCCCCATGTGTACAACAGCAACAGTACATATAAATAAAATGAAGAAACCCTTTTATTTATTTTTTTAAATCCAATTAAAGCTAACCGTAGGTGCGCGGGTGTGCCCATAGCTTAGCTATGGTTAATGTAGTTTAAATGGCTGAAGAGGATAACAAGGAAGATATATGCAAGCAAAGCAGCATAGCAATAGTGTAGTGGGCAGAGTATTCACCTTATGAGTAGGCATTCCCGGTTCCAATCCTACTGCAGCAGCTTCCATTTTCTATGGCAAAGCACATTATGAGTAATATTTATGTTGCATAACCCACTAAATAACATATTTTTATGAACTGGAGTACTGCAGTAAATGCACATGTGAGGTGTCAGTGTCATAATGAATAAGGCACTAGTAAGCAGGTTTAAGCACAAATAAGCAGTATTAAGCATATTTAAGCACTAGTTAATGGGCAAAAGCCCATTTGCGTGGTGGTAAGCAATGCCTACACTGGCTAAGCAATTCTAAAGCTAACTTTCTGTAAGCAGATGTAATGCCAGGTTAGCAGTGCTTACCATCGTGCAAACACGCTTACAACTGCTCAGAAGTGCCTTAATCATTCTGTATCTAACAACCCTTGTTCTGGCCATCAACAAAATCAACAACCATGCAGGTCTTGAACCCAGGACCCCATACACTACAGTCACAGTAATTAACCACCAAGCCATCATAGAAGTACAAATGCATGAGGTATCAGTAAACAAGTCCTCACTATAGTAAAACCAAACTGAACCTGTGAAAGGAATCAGTATACAGTTATATGTTCCATAAGCCACTACATAACATAAATATGTGAACTGGACTACAGCAGTAAGCCCAGAAGTGAGGTGCAATTTTAATAGAGTGTTGAAGTCCCCAATAAAACACAAGGACCCCATAGAGTGTACGTACACATTAATCGTGAATACCTGGCAGATATATAAGATGCAATGAATAAGAAATCAATGCCCAAAAGGAAATATAATGCAAAGTCTAATGTAAGCACCGTTAAGCATTGCACAGGCCAGCTTAGGAGGTGTAAGCAATGTGTAGACTAGTTAACTCAATGTGCCCAGTGGTATACCCCTTTAAACAGTGCCAACCCTAGGTAAGCAGGTTTGCCCATAGCTTAGCCTTTTCAAAACTGGCCAGTCACGGAAAAGTGCAGGAAATCGGCCCTACTTAAACCCAAGAGGCGGGAATACATCTCATAACTGGTTGTAGCTTCCCCTTGCAGGCACTATGGCAGTAAGGGGAGAAGATGTGCGCTTCCAGGTGCAGCACTGGTGCATCCAGGAGTCCAAGGTCATGGCAGGACTCCTAGTTAAAGACCATGCTCAGAGACTGCTGCAGGGCTAGTACCAGGGCTCCCAATATAAGGCAGAGGCCTGGGACTGTCTCGTCCGTGACCTCACCAGTGCCACTGGCATACCCCGAACTGGTGAACAGGTCAGGCACCACTATGCCGACCTGAAGCGGTGAAAGGGGGATCTCTTGTAGGAGTGGCTCCAAGAGGCTAAAGTGTCAGGGGATGTTCCAGATGTGTGTAAGCATCACCCCAGTATGTGTGCAATAATTGCCAGCTCAGGTATATCATGGATAGGTATAGCTAAATATTCCTCTTATGTCACCCACAGCTGCAATGGAGCAGGCCATGAACCAGGAGCCCACATCAGTCGCCTGGTGAGGTTGCGACATGAGGCAGGTCAGTAATACTCATGCATTTACTGTCATAGGAAATAACAATAAAAGTAGTAGTAAACTAATTGCTAGTATAAAACCTGTATTGTTCAAGGCAAGTACTGCATACACTATAGAATATGGTAGTAAGTGTCTCATATTGTCTGTAAGTCAATAAAAGCATAATAGCCTGACAAAACAGGTCTAACTGCTGGACTGCATGTGTATATCCTGGTATCATACGGTAATGTAGATATGCAATCATGTAAGAGTACTGTAGTATTAAGCACTGTTACCCATACTGTGCACCATAAATTGAATGTGTAGGAATGCCTGTATATGACAGGTGTAATCCCCAGAGGCCATTTAGTACAACTGAGAGACACATAGACAGTAAACAGGGAAAATGCAGACAACAAAATGAAAACTGAATAGCACTTGCAACTGGGCTGTGAACTGTTATTTTTTAGCACAGACAGACACGGTTCGAATACGGACAGTGGTAGTAGTCTGCATACAGAATCATTCCCCACAACTGTACAGATATGTCCAGTATGTCTATTAAAGTGGCCCATATATGTTGCCTATCAACCTGTCCCCTGGGAAATCAGTGGGATGATCCCAGACGTATAGGCAGCAAACAGGAAATACAACTGATTGACACACAGCTATGAGAAAAAAGCTGGCACACTAGCAACTCCCCAATACCTTATGTGACCAAGAAGCCACATATTTCCCATTTACACCCCAGCTTGTCAAGCTGTGGTCAGAATGTGTACAATAACAGAGTGAGATGTACGTGCATAACAGTAATGTGGAATCTGGTACTGTGTGTGGGAACATTCAGGTAGTGCTAATAAACATTCCTCCCACAGGTCTGTCAGTTACCAACACTGTGCCCAGAAATACAAGAATGATATGCAGTTGCTCTGAATAATGAGGTATTACACATCACTGTCACCCACACTGTCCTACAACATAAAACTGTCTAGGAAATCTGTATAAGAGTGTTGTAATACAAGGTCAGAATGCAAACGCACAGGGGATTAATAAGACAGAAAGCAGACAGGAGATATACATCAATATCTATATAGCAGACACAACTGTGATGGACAGTGTTTATTTTGTAGCAGACGCAGCCATGGTCTGAATCCTGGGAATGGAATTAGGCTGCATACAGATTCATACCCCACAACTGTACAGATGAGGCCAGAATGTCCAGTATATGTACCCATATCTGCTGCCTGACCCCTGGTAAGTCTGTGGGATGATCCCAGATGTTTAGCCAGCAAACAGGGAATACAAGTTATTGGCAAACATCTATGAAAACACACCTGTCACTGTAGCAACCCCTGAAACTGTTAGGAGAGTAATATGTCAAGTATGTCCTATCTACACTCCCATGTTGTCAAGCTTTGACCAGAGTGTGTACAGTAACAGAGTAAGATGTATGTGCATGGAACTTTGTGTGGTAACAGTCAGGTAGTGCTAACAAACATTGCTCCCACAGGTACGTTGGATATGAACACTGTGCTGTGAAATACAGACCATTATAACCTGTACTGGTACTGTTCACTCTGGTATTGTAGGGAATTGTGAGTGTTGCAGTTTCCTGAATAATAAAGTATCACTGGTCACTGTCACCCACACTGTGCTACATAATATAACTGTGTAGGAAAGCATGTGTATGTGTGTGTCAGGTCACTAAAGGTGGAAGAGGGCAATATTCTAGATTTGTCCAGGCACACCAGCATGTGGTCAATACATGGCCAGTGTCTGTGCAGAAAGAGTTGGATAGCATAGTGCAAAACATCAACCCGGAATCTGGGAGTATGTGTAGAAACAGTTAGTGTTAACAAACATTCCCTCCAGAGGTATACCAGGTAAAAGGTGTATACTGCAAGTAAAACCAGTTCATGTATAATAATGACGACAGCCACATCACTGTCCAAACTCATGCTATAGGGTAGTGTAGTAAGACTTGCAAGGTACAGATAACAGCACTGACTAGGAAAGTAATGTGGACTACAGGAATATACTACTTGTTAATTGACATCTTTCTCTCCATCTCACCATATCTCCAACAATAATCAACATACTCACCCCAACCGGTATGTAATGACACCTATGTTCTGATAATGTCCAATTGTTTGATAAAATGTTAATGGTTGCCATGCATGTGCTATATTGAATTATTCCAACATTGGTGGAATGGTGCCATCAATGTACCTGCATGCTGTTCTTATTACCACTGTGGTCCCATATATGCATGTGCTCTGTTTGCTATGCAACTGTTCCGTATCTGGTGTCTGGGTTAATGGGAATATCTATGCATGCTGTTATACCTAACCCTGGAATGCGCTGACTATTACTAACCCACAAATGATGATGAAATATAAACACTATAGCATGCTTTGGAAGGCCGGTACCAGCGGACCCACCTCTCCCACCTCAGCTGGCCATGGCACCGGGCACCAGCATGTCTGGGGCCCAACCCTGGACCTCCCTGTCCATTGGTCCTGCACCACCTTTGGGTGGAACCACCTCAGGAGATGGGGCTCACCCCCTCCAGGAGTGAGCACGGACAGGCACCTGTCACCTGTCGCCAGGTCAGGGTCGTGGTGCGTAGAGTGATCAATGAGCAGTTTGGTGATCTTCTATGCCAGCTTGAGGGCCGCTTGTCACAATTAGAGAGTCAGCCTGGCTCTGTGACTCAGCCCACAGCACAGTCACCTTCGGGGCTGTGAAGGTACAATGGTGACTCCCCATGGGTGGGGACCTCAGTCCCACTGTTACCACTAGAGAGCTTGTGGGCTTCTGATATCCCAACACCCCTTCCCATCAAGGTGTTTACCCCCCCACATGTGTTATATACTGCCTCTGTATGCATCTTGTTTGTCTTGTCTGTTAACCTACCCAAACTACCTCCCCAAATATACCTACTACCCCTTCCCAACATCCCACTCTCACCTGAAAAAAAAAGGGCAATCTTTTCCCACAAAACAATCTCGCCCCATAAATAGCTGTCCATTTCGCACACGTGTCCACTGGACACATGTAATCCAGCCTAATTGGCATTACAACTTATTATTGTTGTCCTCACCCCTCTCCCAGGGGTTTGAGTGTCCAAACCTACCTCCAAATACAGTGTATATGCACATCTATTGCTGTAGAAGAAATGGGCACTTATAGACTTTCCCTACACCCTTCTAGCACATCCCTAGCTATTTTTCCTGCTGTCTTTCCTTCTTTGTGTCCCTTTTTCACCACTTTCCTATCAACCCTTTTTCTTTTCATTTAAAGAAATTAGCACGGGATAAGCGGGAGGAAGCACTTTCAGCAGCAGTAAGTGGGTTTAAGCCTGTTTGTGCAGGGGTAAGCAATACCTACACAAGTTAAGTGATACAAAAGCTAACCTAGTATAGGAAACTGTAACCGGAAGTTAGCAGTGCTTACCTCCGTGCAAACCTGTGCAAACCCATTTACAACTGCATTAAAGTGCCTTAATCACACTGTATCCAATGGCCCATGTTCTACCCAGCAACAAAATAAACAATCTCTGCAAGGCTCAAATCCAGGACCCCACACACTATAGACAAAGTGATTTCCCACTAAGCCATGCCAGATATACAGGGCCCGGATGTCTTCACAAACATATCATCCAGCCCAGACATTAAACAGTACAGAGAATGTATTCCACCATTTAGATGTATGTGTGTGTGTAAATATATTATCTAAACAGATACAATATATATATATATATATATATATATATATATATATATATATATATATATATATATATATATATATATATATATATATATATATATAAATATATCTGAACATATATACGTGCAAATGGCTACATCATCACATATATATGTCTACACATATATGTCAACATACGCACAGCAAGCTACATATATATATAAGCAGATATATATCTATGTACATATATACGGACATAGCTATATAAATATATATATATATGTAAGCAGATATATATATATATATATATATATATATATATATATATATATATATATATATATAAATAGGTATATATGGACATACATGTGTAGATATCAATGGGAGATTAACTAAAACATATATGTCCACATGCACTGTTAATGGGGTTGAGAGGCCCCAAACAATATATGTCTTGTACGAATAGGTATACCCACCCCCCTATAGCCAAACACGTCCACCCTGCAATACACTACCAAGTGTTGCAGATCCCATAACCAGGACCTGACACGACATGGGCACAAGATGTTAACAGTACTACATCCCACCTGTATGATGTCAGGCTGGTATTGGTAATATATCATGTAGTACAGTCTGGCTCCCATAGGAAATTTAAATAGTGGAAGCTATCAACATCCCCAAGATAGATATACATAGACACATATATGCAGATGCAGATATACACACACACACACACATATATATATATATATATATATATATATATATATATATATATATATATATATATATATATATATATGTGTGTGTGTGTGTGTGTGTATACATATATATAGATATACATGTGACTACACATACACATGCAGAGATATGTAAAGTAAGATACTTATGTAGTAGGTGCACACAATATGGAACAGCCACTATGCCTACAGTTAACACCTTAATGACTGGACACTGGATGAGCCACCCATACAAATGGCAGTCGTTGCCTGATAAAACACCACACACAGGTCTGCAGAAATGGAAAACCATTATTTGTGTACTATTACAGATTTATATGCCATGTCATGTAGTTGTTCAGACACTGACATCCATATAAACAGAGTAATGCAACTGTGAAACAGTTATACTAATACAGTAGTCTGAAAAGGATCACAACTGTTGCTGTCCAGGCCAAGCCTTTCAAATAGTACAATAGTAAAGACAGACTAGGGCAAAGGATACCAAACAATCAACAGTAAGTGATGCAGGTGTATAGTTCAGCAGCCTCTATCTACACTCTGTACACAATCACTAGGTGGTAAAGACTTCAGTTGACCAAATGGGATGTAACTGTCACATAACAAGGCATAACTGACACCATCACAAGCACACTGACAAACAGAACAGTCTGTATGGCAGGAGGCAGTAAGCCTGCATTAACCCAATTTATGTAAGTAATGTCAATATAGGTGAAATGTATGGTACTGTACATCCAGATACCTTAAGGCAGCTCACACCTGATACCCCCACATATTGTAACAGCCTAGGTTATTTATAATGCACCCCCACCCCTAGACTCAATAATACAAGCCCATGTACCACTGTTACATACACTGGCCTCTGGAGTGCATATGGGCACACATGTATGGTGTAGGTGAAACCCACACATATATGGCTCCAGCCCACTGTATGTGTGGGGGATACAACAGCAGTGGACTGCTGTCAGGAATGGCAGCGTGATATACGTATATGTGCATATGTATCACTATCTGTATATGTGTAGACATATATTGCCCTGTATATGTATATATCTGGGTGTGTATATGTATACCTATGTACATATATATATACCCATCTATATATGTCGATATGTATATGTGTATATATCTATATAGATATCTGGATAATTATATATACATATATTTCCACCATATGCCTTGAACATGGAGTGTAGGCCTACCTCAGCCCCTATAGTCCCAATTACGTAGTGCAAGGGGATGTCAGGTATGTCTAGCAGGTATATCAGTAGATTATTGCTACTGTAATAGTGATTGTCTTCACAGACATGGTGTGTGTGGGAGGTCACATCTGCTTTTCACATGTGTGCCATTGGCTACTGACAGACATCCTAAGGACATCATAGTACAGTACCGCTGCTACCATGTAATACTACTGTGTTCTACAGCAGAGATATTGGCCAATATATATGGACATTCTGACACACTCTGGACAGTCCAGAGGTATACACAGAACTGCTTAGTGCAAAACATGTGGACCAAGCCTGACAATGTGGATGTTAACATAGGTTCATAGGTAGGTACTAGGCTATCTGCCCAAAGGCATTTATAAGCCTAGCGGGAATATGTTGGCTTTCGCCACCCCTTTAGATTAGTTCCCTGTACCTCTGTCCAATAGAGCCATTGAAGTGATCCTGGGGGTAAACTTTCTGTTTCCCATCCACTCATCAAGGTTTCTCTTGAAGAGGGTAGTGAGGAGCTCTGCCTAATGTAGATTGGAATCTTGTTCCAGAGCATGGGAAGTCTCTGGGACAGGAATTTATTCCTCCAGCACATCCTATTTATTGTTGTGGTGAGGTTTAGATCCCTGGAGCGTGTGGCTTGAGGGGGATATGGTTTTCTTTAGGTGGAGCATGTCCGTCAATTCTGGGTTGGACATGGCCTTGTACGTTAGGCAAAGATCACCTCTGAGTAGGCGGTATGCAACCGAGTACAGCTGGAGTTTCTTCATTCGAGCTGCATAGGGCATCTGCTTGAGTCCAGTGATCATCTTGGTGAGGTACTTCTGTGGTCTTTCCAGTTGTTGCAGGTGTCTTGTAAGGTACATCCCAAATGGGGCATTGTACTCTATGATAGGTCTGATGAGTGATGCATAGAGGGGCCCAATGACCTCTTTTGATCTGGATGCATACCCTTTTGTGATTAGGTGTGCCACATAGAAGGATTTTCAAACCACTTTGGCAATGTGATTATCAAAGGAGAGGTTACTATCTACTTGGGTCCCCAGATCCCTTATTATGTCTTCCGTATTTAGGGCGCTACCACCTATGTGGTAGTTTGTGGGTACTTTGTTTTTTCCAAAGGGGATGACTATGCACTTTTTGGCATTTAGCTTGAGGCCATGGTTTTGACACCAGGTATCTGTCTTAGTGAGACATTTTTGGAGGATGTTTGTGTCAGCCGGAGAGTCACTTATAGCCCCTGGTTTGCAGTTGTTTACGAACTTGGTCAGCCATAGTCCTCTATGCTTGTCTGTACCTCTGAGAAGTATATGCCGAACAGGAGGGGTCCTAGGACTGAGCACTGGGGAATGTCACTTGTAACTGGTTTAGTGTCAGACCTAGCTCCCTCATCTTTTACTATGTGGGTTCTGTCCATGAGCCAGTTGGCAACCCATTTCGTGATGTAGGGGTTTATGTTCAGGCTGGTGAGCTTGACTATAATACCTGAGTGGAGAACGGTGTTGAAGGCCTTTGCAAGGTCTAGGTAGGCTGTGTGGACCACCTTTCCCTCATCTATAGCCTTGGTAACTGTCTCAAAGAAGTCCACCAGGTTTAGGAGGCATGATCTGCCCTTAACAAAGCCAAACTGGGTAGGGTCCAGTGTTTGGAGGTTTCCTATGTCTCTGTTAATGAGATCCATGATGATGCGCTCCATAGCTTTGCAGACCAAGCTAGTCAGGCTTATAGGGTGATAATGCCTGGGGTCCGTTGTGGCTCCACCTTTGTGGAGCAGAATAACCATTGCTGTGTGCCACTTTGTGGGCACGTAGCCTGTGGAGAAGCTGAGTTTAAACAGTGTGTTTAGGTGAGGGGTTAGTTCATCTTTGAGCTCGTGTAGGACGCAGCCTGGGACACCATCCTGTCCCATTGATGCTGTGTTTTTGGCTTTGGAGAGGGTTGTTTTAACCTGAGTGTCTGTGATTTCAGGGGCACTACATTCTTCTGGTATAGTTAGGGGCCCTTTTGGGAGTGAGAGGGGGGTGAAGTTTGCACTGAACCTGTCTGCCAGAATGTTGACTATATCGGTCGGTTCAGTGTATTTTGTGCCATTCTGCACTAACTCTAAGCAGATCTGAGAACTGCCACATAGATTCATGACATAGCTAAAGAATGTCTTGTGGTTATCTTTGGAGTCCATGGCAATTTTTCTTTTGAAGCTAGTCTTGGATGATTTTATGAGGGAACGTAGTTTCTTGCTGATACTGATCAGGGATGTCTTCCCTTCTTGGGATTTTACTCTTTTCTGTATTAGTTTCCTCCTTCTGTTGTATAGCTTGTTTATGGCAAGGGTCTACCAGACTGGTTTCCTTTTCTTGGAGGAGTGAGTCTTGGTTTTGTTTGGGATAGCATGATCCATGCATTCTTGTAGGTGCCCGTTGAGTGCATAAGTAAAGGATTTTGCAGCTTGTACAGTGTTATCCTTTAGCATGGGGGCTTTGAAACTTCCCACCTCGGTCTTAAGTAATGTGAAGTTTGCTTTTGAAAAGTTTTTCATGGTGGTTTCTTTGACTGGGGGTGGTGGTAGAATGTGGATATCCAGAGTGATTAGTTTATGGTCAGATCTAACCAGCGAGGGGTTGACCTCCGGTGTGGAACACCAGTTGCCCATGTTGGTGACGACCAGGTCCATTATGTTGTCACCTCTGGTGGGGGTGTTGACCAGTTGATCCATGGCATTTGAGTTTATAAATTCTAGGAAATGTTGGGCAAGGGAGTTTGTACTTGAGTAGTTCTCCCAGTTAATGTTTGGGTAATTGAAATCACCCAATATCAGGGTTTTTGGTAGGACTTTTATGTTTCTCAGTGTTTCCTGGAATGTGGAGTGGGAGTCCTGGGACATGGTGGGTGAACTGTAGCAAGCTATAATATGAATACCAGTTTTGCCTGTTGTTAGTTGCACGTGGATGATCTCTGAAGCATCATGCTGTGCCACTAACCTAGAGGTGTGGGTATCCTTGATGAATATGGATACTCCCCCACCTTTTGTATTTCAGTCCGGGTTTTGTGGCCAAAATGTATGGTATGAGTTGTAGCCTGGTAGTGCTGGATTGCTCTCTGGAGCCTTAAACCGGGTTTCTGTTACTGCACATATATAGATTTTCTCTATACTGAGGAGTGCCTCGAGTGCATGCATTTTGAGGTTTAGACTTCTGGCACTGAGTAGCATTACCCTCAGTTTTTTGTTACTTGTGCTATTTATGGCTGTGGGTTTGTCTTTGAAGTCTTGCCTAAAAAGGCACTATGGGGGTGGCAAGAGCCTTGGCCAGTATTTGAAAGCCTAAGGGTGACAGGTGCAAGCCGTCTCTAGTGAAGCAGAGTGGCTTGTCAAGCATGTCATCCCAGGCTGACAAACACTGGATCCCCTTTGAATGACACCAGAAGCTTAGCCAATTGCTGAAATTGATAATTTTTTCTCTATATCATTCTTGGTAAAGGCATGATGCTACTCAGGGTCAGGGCTATACCAGTCTGGGCTACGTGATCAGAGAGCTCTTCCATGTCTCTTTTCATGTAGTCCAGGGAGGTATGGCTCAAGTCATTCACACCAACATGGACAATGACAGAGTCATATTTGTACTTGTTCTGGAGTGACCTGAGTGCTTGTGTTATGTGGTGGATCCTAGCACCCAACAAGCAGCTAACAGTAACCTTCTCCTTGTTCAGCCTAGTGAGTGGGATGTCAGTATGCCTGACTATAAAGTCACCTATTACTAGTGTGTTGGGTATGTTATTTTGCCTTAAGGGTTGTGATTGTGTGGCACACTGGTTTTGTGAAGTATGTGTTTCATGGTTTGTGTTGGGGGGTGGAGGTTGCTTGGATGTTTGCTTTGGAGGTCTCTGTTTCTTTTGCAGATTTTTATTTAGAGCCTCCGGGTATGTATTCGTGTATTTATGTGTGTTTTTTGCCAGTGCTGGTTTCATAGGTCTATGTGAGACTGGTGGTGTGATGCAAGTAATTCCCTTCTCCTCTTGACTGCCTGGTCCAGTCTTGGGTTGAGAAAGCTTAGCCTTCAGTTTGGCTGTATAATTGCATCTCTCGCATGTATTAGTGTTTGGTGGAAGGAGGAGAGGGTTGTCTGTGTACATGAGGCAATTGTAACATTGCTTCAAAATGCCTAGATTCACCAGTTGGAACAGAGGGTACACCTGGAACTGCCCTTTGGACATGCCTGGATAGGTACAGTGAACTGTTTTACTGATTGGCTGGTAAGGTCGAATAGAGAGCCTTGTCCTTTTCTACAGTATAGGGGGGGGAGTCTAGTGCTAAGGTTTATTAGTGCTTGCTATGAGTTTTGAGCAAGTGCCGGGATGACAAGTGAATGGTTTGAGTGCTTAAGTTGAAAGTTTGTCTAGTTCCAAAGGAAAAATTGAAGAGTAGACTTTGTGGAGCCAGGAATAGTTATACCCTAGCTAAGTGACGCTCAAAACCGTGCAAATGCGGGTTTTATAGCAGGGAAAAGAAAGAGATAGAAATTAGCCCAAAATGGCCGATAAACTACTAATTTCTGGGCCGAAACCATTCCTCCAGGGACAGATAGGCTGCTTAAAGTTCCCTCTTTCACAGTGAACAGAGAAACGTCCTTCTATCCAAGTAAGGTATGGGCAAACACAGAAACTTGTGACACAGTCCTGAATTCAGCACTAACCTGAAAACTGGACTATACTAACTTAGAAAGGCGGGAAAACAAGTATATATATATATATTTTTTGTTTTTTTATTCAGAAAATAAAGCAGATACAATAAAAAAATACTTTAAATACACAGAAATGACTATCACACTTGAGTGTGTAGCCTACAACAGTTAAACAGGTAATTTAAACACAAAAACGACTTTGTTAAAGTGCAGACAGTAAAATAAGTACAATATGCAGCTGAAACAAGCTTTTTAAATCACAGAAACTCTGGAAAATTAGTGTTTTAGGTGGAATTAGCTAAAGGCAG
The DNA here is from genome assembly GCF_019279795.1 of Protopterus annectens. Lineage (NCBI taxonomy): Eukaryota > Metazoa > Chordata > Ceratodontiformes > Protopteridae > Protopterus > Protopterus annectens. The sequence goes on along the minus strand of NC_056751.1, from coordinate 52,349,616 downwards.
CAAGAAAATGCAGAAAAATGACAATCACTCCTAAGTCTCTTTTTTGTCTCTCTGCTGCTGTAGAACTCTGCAGGGCACCACGCAGGAGTTTGCTGGGCTGTATACTAGCACAAAAACCTTGCAAATGCGGGTTTTATAGCAGGGAAATGAAAGAGATAGAAATTAGCCCAAAATGGCCAATAAACTACTAATTATGGGCTGAAACCACTCCTCTAGGGACAGATAGGCTGCTCAAAGCTCCTTCGCTCACAGTGAACAGAGAAACTTCCTTCTATCCAAGTAAGGTATGGGCAAACAAAGAAACTTGTAACACAGCCCTGAATTCAGCACTAACCTGAAAACTGGACTATACTAGCTTAGAAAGGCGGGAAAACAAGTGTATTTTTTTTTTTTCAGAAAATAAGGCAGATACAATAAAAAATATGTAGCTGAAACATGCTTTTTAAATCACAGAAACTCTAGAAAATCAGCGTTTTTGGCGAAATTAGCTAAAGGAAGCAAGAAAATGCAGAAAAAATATACTTAATCACTCCAAAGTCTCTCTTTTGTCTCTCTGCTGCTGTAGAACTCTGCAGGGCACCAGGCAGGAGCTTGCTGAGCTGTAGATGGGTATAACAAGTAATGACTGGTATACATATGCCCCCATAGGCTATGCATTCACACACTCCTGTCTGTCCTGACACATACTAACCGCTTGTACAGAGGTGCCATGGCCACATACTACCCACTAGATATTGAAATACGTCTGTACAGCATCCCACTGCTCTGTCTGGCATACATGACTGCTAAGGGAGGCCTGGCAGCAGTACATCTGGCAAGTATCTGGACATGACATCTCACTGGGTAAGGACACTAAGCTGCTAGGCATGTAACAAAGCACTGCATAGGCTACAGACAGACTGGCTCAACACTGGCCTACATTTCCTATGGGGGAATGCACATGTACCTACATATATGTCACAGCACAGGGTAAGATACACCTGTGTGACAGTGCATAGCTACATCCAATGTGAACACAGCCACATATGGTACGCTAGCATATTATTACAGTATATGGACTATCTGTTCAACACCATCCTCATATGTGCCACTCACACACAAACCCTACATATACTGGGCCACTACACAGTGTGTGGTCCGATGCCTGTTTGTGGTATGGGACGTGTGTGTATGGCCCTACAAACATGTAAGCTGATATGGTAACATACAGTGGAGCAGTATGTAACATCGGATAGGATGGGACTAAGAACAATGACATCTACCACAGTCTGTACACAAGCCAAAGTACATATTAACATTACACACACTGTCGACATTAACCATAAGTACACAGACCTCAGTACTGTACACACAACCACAGAATGTCCAGGTTATGTCATCAAATATAACCCATACTGTACATAACATGTGTAGCAGTCTGATATCTCACTGGCTTGTTATCAGATATGATGTCACTAATTATGGTGTACAGCACATATGCACCTCTTAATGCTTGCCATATGTATAAAGGTTGTAGAAAAAAGCTGGTGTACCAACAGTAGCCAAAGGGATGACAGTGTAGCCAAGAAAGACGCTGCTCACACAGTTCAAAACGTTTTAATAATCCCAAACAACATGACACGTATCAAAAATATCCAGGACAAATGATGGTTAAGTGCTTTCATCTGCAACAATCAGATTTCATCAGAACCATGAGTACTACATACTTGGAGCTAAATGGAGCTTGCAAGCAATGCAAGTTTATCAATGAAAATAATGCAAGTTTATCAATGAAAATAAGGTGGTAAAGTTAAAGAACATCATTGCTAATAGGTTATATAGTCAAGGGGGGAATTGTAATACCTCGAGAATAGTGTATATTGCTACCTGTACAGTATGCAATGTTTTTTATATTGGAAAAACGGAGAGGAAATTAAGGACTAGAATATATGAGCATACATACAGGATTAGGAAACAAGATCCTAATAATGCTTTAAGTAGACATATTCTAGATAAGGGCAATGAACATTCCTTCCGTTTTAGCATCATAGACATTATTGATCACACTTATTCTGAAGGTAATTTGAAATGTTATTTAGCTTTATTAGAAAGCAAATGGCAAATACTATGTGATGCTACGACGAATCCTGGTCTAAATGACCATATTAGCATAAAACCCTTCTTGATTATGGACAGTTGAATACCATTATTATTTACACATTATTATCTACACATCAATTATCAATTTTTTAACATCCATACATTCATATGTATCTATCCATGCAATCAATTCATTCTAATTTTTTAACAGATATTTTTAAAATTATTTTTAAACTACTATTGTACAATTGTTTATATTTTTTATATATATTATTTTTTATATATATTATATTCATATACATATATACATTATTAATATTTATTAATATTTATTACATTTATTATATATTACACAATCATTTTTGTACATTGATAGATCACTAGCTAGCACCTTACATATATATATATTTTTATTAGCTGAGTCATGTATTTTTTCATTGGTCTATATACATATAGGCATCACACTCCGTTTTCAACCCAGCATCAGTAGTACAATATAGGCAAATTTGAGCAGTCAATTTGTTTTGGTGTATATCTGCTGTTAGGTTCTTAGGTTTGCATACCCTATTTCTATGTTTTATTTGTGAATGCAGTATGCATTTTGTGCAATAAATACGTATTTAGATGTCATTATGTATGTGATATTAGATATACAGATTGCCAGGTCAAACTGTTGACACTGTCACGATCATTTTATTAACCACAGGTAATAGGCTAATTAGCTAATTAATTCATCATTTCTTTTACAATTGGCGCCAAAAAAACTATATAATGTTTGATGTATGTAGTACTCATGGTTCTGATGAAATCTGATTGTTGCAGATGAAAGCGCTTAACCATCATTTGTCCTGGATATTTTTGATACGTGTCGTGTTGTTTGGGATTATTAAAACGTTTTGAACTGTGTGAGCAGCGTCTTTCTTGGCTACACTGTCATCCCTTTGGCGTATGTATAAAGGTTGACAGAGGTGTGGCTGGAAGTACATACACAGGGCCAATATTGACATGTTGCTGTGATAACCTCATACATTTACTGTTGTAACAGGGTTTGTTGCAACATATGTCCTATGAGGGATATGAAGTCAGTAACTGTCACGGTTCCACCATCTACAGACTGCAATCCTCACACTACCTTCTGCAGTTCACAGATAGGTGCTCTGTGGGTAACACATGAAACCAAAGGCACCACACACTGCCCAGTCTGCAGATGACCCCACAGATGGGGATTCCTCATACACAGAGCACTGACATGGCAGGTATTGCAACATGTAGGACAGCCATATCCACATACGCCCTGTTAAACCAACAGTACTCCAAATGCAGTATAGCAGCACTTACAGTCTGTAGTCAGGTCAGGCACATCCCACTCCTGTATGTTGCCCTGTTCCACAGTGTATGTTGTTAGAGATAAATCCCTAATCCATCTGAGATGCTGTTTGCCAAACAACAGATCGAGTTCCTGCTCACAGGGAATGGAAAGGCCCAACACCAACATAATGTTCCTAGATATTGGAGTGTGTTTCCATGCAATTGACTATGGGAATGTTACCACAGCTGTTCCACATGCAATCAGCTAGAGGAGGACTGCAATTTGTGCAGAGGCCATCAGCTGATCATGAGCATCAATTAAAATACACATGCTGCTGCCTAAGCAAAGCAGGTGTAGATCTCCACACCCACCAGAGAGGGAGTGAGAGACAAGTCAGGGAGGGGTGGGAGAGTAAAACCTACGTATGTTTGTGTCACACACCTACCAGCACAGGGTATCAAACCCCTGATGACTATGTAGTGCTATGATATTTCCATGCAGTTATTGGATGCGCCACATAGGTCACATGGTGAGGAGCCCTCAGAACGTATATGTGATGGTGAGTGACATCTGCAACAGGGATATGGTAGCTATACAGTATGTGTAGTACACATGCCTGTCCACATGTACAGGTGCCAGTGACAACACAGCCACACTCTCACAGGGACGCACACACATTGCCACACTTGGCAGGGCCAGGAATACAACTCATCACTAGTGAGATTGCCACAACACATTACTGTGCAGGTATCACATGCACCATAGGAGACACACACACACACACACACACATACACACACACACAGTGCCAGTACTGACATGCATGGATGCATTGATTCACGGGTGTGTAGTGGTCAACTGTGCCAAACGGCTATACAAGACTAGGTGATGGGTACACCTTGGCATCAGGCCACATGACAATGGTCTGCATTGTGGCTCAGGGGTGTAGTTTCTGGATTTGCCCACACAGGTGGGTATTGTATTCACCATCCAGTCACCTGGGTGACTATTGCATGTGGCCAATGCTGTACATTGCTTGCCATGTATGTGTTCCTTAGTCCATGACATGGACAGTGTCTGTGATGTGCACACCTCCCACATGCATGTACAGCAACATGGAACTGTACCTGGGGTGTCTGGCACATGTTGTGTACACATATTATCATCAGATTTTCCAATCCTGGCCTCATGTGGTGGGAACTGGTAATGGACAGCAGGTTTACCCTACACCTACATTGATAGCATGCTAATGGCATTCCCTGGTGTCAGTGGCATCTGTCCATACAGGGCATGTATTCAGGCATGGTATGTCCTTTGTGGGTCACATTTGATGGCACCACAGGTGTTGCAGGTGTCCAGTGGGGAACATGGGGAAGGTGCACTGTCTGCATGTACATGCCTATTGGACATATGGACAGGGTGCTATGTCCTCTGTAGCCCACTTCAATCACTCCATAGTTATTATCGGTGGGCAATATGCAGTGTACTACCAACATAGTGGCTGTTGCCTAGACAAGTGTGCATGTGTATGAGACATGGGTTGAGAGTGTTCTTTGGGTAATACTAGGGTTGCTAACTTTCTTTGCCTGGCCTTGATGTCACATGTATGGGTATGGATTTGCACCCCAGCCTCTCGGCTATTTCACATCTGTTATCCCTGTATGGTGGACATTGTGATATATACTAGGGCCATCATAATAGAAAATTGCAAAACCCACTCCACATTGGGCCCAGATGTTACACACTCATAACCACCTACACACAGGATACGAGTTACACACACAGACACACACACATGCACACACACCTTTCCTTTCTGGGATTAGAACTCCTACCTGACTAGTTTATTACACTACAGCACTATGCAGTAACAGTACACACCATGGAGATTAATGGAGTACTCCTTCCCCAAAGGTGTATTTCACATTGGATGACATCAGCAGGATAGCCAAAGTAGGGCATTCAAATTGCAGTGAGTGTGGCTAGGCTAAAATGCATTGCTCCCTACACAGACATTGAAACACACACAAAACATCCACAACCGACATGTGCGGGTATAGGACCCCTAACAGAGGTGTATATCACACTACAGCATGAAGCTGTTATAGGGCGCATGACAGGGATTACTGGAGAACTCCTTCCCCAAAGGTGTATTTCACATTGGATGACATCAGCAGTATTGCCAAAGTAGGGCATTTGAAATGTACTGAGTGTGACTAGCCTAAAATACATTGCTCCATACACAGACATTGAAACACATACACAAAACATCCAGAACCTCCATGGGTGTGAATAGAACCCTACTAGAGTTCTATATCACACTACAGCAGTACCCAGTTATGGCACGCGCTACAGAGATTAGTGAGCTACATCCTTTCCAGAGGTGTAGCTCTAGGTGGATGACATCAGCAGCCTTACCAAAGTAGAGCATTTGCATTGTATGGAGTGTGACTACCCTAAAAAGCATTGCTGTCTACACAGACAGTCAGACAGACACACACACACACTTGCCAAGTCTGGGATTAGAACTCCTACCTAACTAATTTATCATACTACAGCAGTACACAGTTATAGGACACACTATGGAGATTACTGGGCTACAACCTTCCCAGAGGTGAATTTCTAGGTGGATAACATCAGCAGCCTTGCCAAAGCAGAGCATTTGAATTGTAGGGAGTGTGACTACCCTAAAAAGCATTGCTCTCTACACAGACAGACACACACACAAACACTTTCCAAGTCTGGCATTAGAAATCCTACCTAACAATTTTATCACACTACAGCAGTACTCGGTTATATGGCGTGCTATGAAGATTACTGGGTTACAACCTTCCCAGAGGTATATTTCTAGGTGGATGACATCAGCAGCCTTGCCAAAGTAGATAATTTGAATTGTAGCTATTGTGACTACCCTAAAAAGCATTGCTCTCTACACAGACAAACACACATACACACACTTGCCAAGTCTGGGATTAGAACTCCTGCATAACTATTTTATCACACTACAGCAGTATGCAGTTATAGGATATGCTACAGTGATTACTGGGATACAACCTTCCCAGAGGTGTATTTTTAGGTGGATGACATCAGCAGCCTTGCCAAAGTCAAGCATTTGAATTGTAGGGAGTGTGACTACCCTTAAAAGCATTGCTCTCTACATAGACAGACACACACACACACAAACAAACACACAGTTGCCATGTCTGGGATTGGAACTCCTACCTAACTAGTTTATCACACTATAGCAGTACGCAGTTATGGGATGCACCACAAAGATTACTGGGTTATAACTCTCCCAAAGGTGTATTTCACAGTGGATGACCTCAGCAGGCTTGTCATAGTAGGGCTATGGGGAGGGCAGTGTGTGCACATGGGCCATAACCCATTCATATAGAGGTTGACATGCCACATGCGGGCACAAACAGGGTCATATTACACAGATACATGTATACAGCTGCTACATGACTACTTCCTTGTACAGTCATGTGGCATAGCTAGCACATGCACCACATAGTCTGCACTGCTGACAGATACCGGTGGCTAGTATCTGCGGTGAGTGACATCTGAACCTCATCTGGTTGTGGCCCTTTGGCTGTGTGCTGGGTGGGAGAGACCTGGATGGCTCCTTGTCACAGTCACCCTCTTTCATACATCTATGTACGTCTACCTTTGGCTTATTATAGTGTGTTGTCCTTACATATATGTCTGTATTCCTATCCACTGTGTGTGCAAAGCATGAGTGGTGCATACTGAGTTGTGTCTGCACTAAAATCTGCAACTGCCAGATATGTCTGTTCCACTGGTGTTTGCAGACATGGCCTTCATCTGTTTAAGTGTGTGAGCATGCCCAGTATGCCTGTCTGTATTGAATGTGTGGCTCATGTCCAGGTAGTTTGTACTGTAGTGCTGACCTTTGTGTTGTACATCTACAGGTAGCATGCTGCTTCTGCAGGGTATCCGTCGATCATTTGCCATTGACTGTTACTACATTTCTGCATATGATGGGGGGGGGCACACCAGACTATTTCTACATTTCTACACAGGATTGGGGGGAATACCTGACTATTATTACATTACTATGTAGGATGGGGGCACACCTGACTATTTCTACATTTCTACACAGGATTGGGGGGGCACACCGGACTGTTATTACATTACTACGTAGGATGGGGGGCACACCTGACTATTTCTACATTTCTACACAGGATTGGGGGGGTCACACCTGCCTGTTATTACATTACTGCATAGGATGGGGGGCACACCTGACACTTGTACACATTTGCTAATACTGTACTGATATGTCAGGTACTCCATTTCATTCTGTATTCTTACCTATCATGTTGACTAGAGGCATATCAGTGTACTACAGATCATAGCTTTGTTTGCCCTATATATTAGTGTCTGACTTCCTACCCTTCAAAAGTAACATCTCACTGCCTGACCTGCTGTAGTCTGTCTGTGTAGGCCTGGGGGGAGTTACCCATAGGCATCATTCAGAGGCCATGGCACAGGCTTTGTTTGGGTTTGTCTACACCTGTCCTGCTGGCTGGGACTGTTATTGGGTATGTGAACCTCCCTGACTGGCATGTGTGTGTCATATGGACACACCTGTCTCCCAGCACATTTCCTGCAGTGGGTTTTGCACCCTGTGTACTACTGGCTACTATGGTGACTCCAGTATGTGTTACACATGTCATGGTGCCACTATGGGTATCTACATTCTGCTGCCATAACATTCAGCCACCCAATTCCCTTGCATGCTTACATCCATACCATAGATACAGGTAACAACACATTCTACTCCATTTGGCAATTTGTAGGTTGATTGACTTACCTTGTGGGTGTACCAGGATTGCGGATGGTACTGGAGGGCTTCTTATGTTGGATGCACATAGTACACTCCCTATACATGGTTAAGCAAAGGTAGTGTCATGTTTGGCATCCCTTTTACTGTATGTGCGAGTCAGAGAGAGGTGTCATTCCCTGGGTTCCTACTCTGTCAGTGTATGCGCTATGCGTTGTCTCTTTGCCGTGGCCTCGGCCTACTGGACACACCTCCATCTGCTTATTGGGGCAGGCTCAGGTTGTTCTTCCTCTGAATCACTCTGTGCCTGTGCAGACCTCGGCATTGGTGGGGGGCTGTGTGGCCCTGCCACATGCTGCTCCTGCTGCAGCTGTTTCCACTGGATCATATTGTGTAGCATGGCACATACGATGACATTTTGAGTACATTTAGCTGGTGAGTACTGCAAGACTCCACTGGATGTGTCCAGACACCGGAACCGTGACCTGAGTATCCCAAACACATGCTCTATTATAAGTCTGGTCTGTGCGTGTGCCTCATTATGGCATTCTTGTTCAGGTGTGTGTGCATTTCTGATAGGTGTCATCAGCCACGGCTCCAGTGTGTAGCCAGCATCCCCCACTAGGTGACCATAGAGTATGACTCCATTGGCAAATCTCTGGTACAGCTGCGTCAGATGCCAAATGTGGGAATTGTGATAGCTTCCAGAGCAGCCAGCACATACATTCATTATAATGCCCTGAGCATCACACATGACTTGGCAGTTGATGGAGGGGATGCCCCTGCAGTTGATGTAGGCCCTAACCTGATCACCGGATAGTGCTTTGATGGATATGTGCGTGCAGTCTATAGCACCCACTACCTCATGGTATTCTGCTATTTGGTGGAAGAGACACATATTGCTGGCCAACATCTCATGGGTGTTGGAGAAATATACGTGCTCACTGGCATGTGCTAACATGGCATCCAGGAACTGGTGGAATACTCTGGATGCTGATGCCTGTGAGATCCACATGATATTCCCAGTTGAGCTTTGGGAGGTACCTGTGGCTAGTATTCCTAGACCTACACATACCTTGGTATCCAATGGGATGGGTTCCCCTCGGTTGGTTTGGTGTGTCAGGCGTGGCCGGCACAGCTCACCTATTTGCAGTAGGAGATCCCTGTCCATCCTATAGTGCTCCACTATCTCCAGCTTATGTAGCCCCTGGTAGGCTACCCTGGGTCTGTACACTCTTCTCTGTCTCCTCACTGTGGGTTGCTTGGCAACATTCACATCCTCACCACCCTCAGCCTCTTGCACATGTTGTTCTATGTTGCCTGCTGCAGCCCCTCTCATTTTGTAGGTTTGTTTGTTAAATGTTCCCCGCTTGCATACACCAGTGGTGTAGAGTATGGGAAAAAACAGAGGGGAAGGTGTTTGCATAGTTTATAGTAGTGTTCTGGGCTGGGCTGATCTGCTGCCTGTGTAATTGGCTGATTCTGCTACATTTCACCTGCCAGCTATGCTAGTTCTCCTTGATTACCTTCCTACTGCTGTTTTCCCTTCCCATTGCCTTCCTGTTTAAGCCCGGGGGTGCGCCGCACAAACAAAGTGCTCAAATGTGCACAGTGCTGCTATTTCCTGGTTTAACTTTTTTTTCTTCCTGTAAAACCTGGTGCATGGCGCTCACACCCACTTAGGCAATGTAAAGAGTGCTAGACAGATTCAGACACACCCCCTAGCTTAGCTGTGCTAAGCTAGGAGCAAACCTGAGTCACAGGGCTCCAATCCACTTACAGTATGCCTGACCCCCCCACCCCATGATGTCACCTAACTCCTAGGCTTGCTCCAAGCTATTCCTACTCTTACACTGTTGGGACCTGACTAGCATGCTGGAGAAAACTGGGATTCACTATCATTCCCCTCATTTGCATGGGATTGCCTGCTAATGCATAGTTACATGTCTCACACTGAGCCTCCCCCCTTAGCAACCACTATTCAGTGGCCATGTTGTCTTCTGCCTGCCATTGACTTGCATGGCAGAATAGTGATTTTAGTTAGAATGCTTAATTTAGGTTAATTTTGTTATTTTCCCCCCGATCCCGTTTGCGCGCTGCTGCCCTATGCTTAAACAGCCGAGATCGGTTAAAAAAAAAATAAAAGTTGTTTTTTTTTATTTTTTTTTGCTGTTTGCAATGCCAGTGGCCTTATACTTGGTCATTGGCATGCTTCCTAAGTGATATGCAGCCTTTATTTCACAGCTCTGTTTTGGATTTTGCAGAAATGTACTCGGTTACTACCCAAGTACATTTCTGCAGATTGCAATAGTCCTGCACGGCCAGTTGCAAGCTTCCTGGATCGCGAAATCACCTAATTTGCATGGATTTCTCCTGCAAAAAGGGTGATTTGCATACAGGGACTTAGTCCATGCAGGACTAGTGCAGGAGTGCTCGTGCACACCCCTGCAGGCTGTTCCTGGATCGCACAGCAGACATATTGCCTGCTAGAGCTCCTGCACCAATCTTGCATGCCATGCAAGGCATAGAGAATCCAGGGGATTGTTTTACCTTTTATTCAGTGCTTCCTTCTCAGGCATGTGCTATCACTGAGATTGCTTTTCAAAGAATGTGTTCTAGTTTATTTATTGATATTTGTTTAATGGGCTAGTGCACCGATCAATATTGACCAATTTCAGGCTAAGCCCAGGTGAAATACAAAACATTTCACAAACAAAAAATACAAAAATATAAGCAATAACAGAGTAGTTCAGACTAATTACAAGCAAAGTGTAATGTACAATATATACATTAGTTTCTAAAATTTGTCAATCTTCAGTGAATCTTGAAAGAGGAGAAGAAAATCAGAAAGCAGACTGGCTATGTGATATGTTCTGTGTTGAAGTTGAAGTATTTGGCTTGGACGAAGGAGTACGTTTTGAGTTTCATTCTGAATTTGGAATGTGTGGACTTCTTTAATGTCGATGGGGGAGAGCTTGCCAAAGAGTAGGTGCCTGAGAGGGGAAAGCATGTGCAGGGCTCTGGGGTTTGGTTCTAGGAGTAATGAGAATTGGGGCGGCTTCTGAGTTGTGTCACAGATTGTATGAAAAGTTTTAGCTGCAAGGGGACTAAAGGAGTTTGAGTAGTTTGTAGAGCTGGGATCTTAAAAATAGGTAAGATCTTTGTTTTATGTGTCACCATTTTTTTTTTCTAGGGTGATACTGAGATACTCATGGAGAGGTGAGCTTGTGATGAATTGTCAGATGCTGTTAGAGATAGTCTGAAGTGTGGCAATGCTTGTCTTGGAGACAGAAGCAAAAATTGGTAGTCCATATTCAAGTTTAGAAAGGGAGTTTATTTTGGCTCTCACTTTATGTGGAAATGAGTTTAATGACTGATGAAACCATAGTCCTAGGTATTTGAAGGTGGAGGCTGTCTATATGGAATGGCTGTGTAGGTCCAAAAAGCATAGTTTTGGTCTTGGTAGGGTTGAAAAGTAGCTATAGCTTAAAAGTCATTGTGGAGCACATATAAGTCTGACTGTGCATTGGCATTGAATGTTGATGAAAGAGTGACCTGATTGGTAAATAACCATGTCTGTAATACAGGGGATAAGTGGGTAATAGGGAAGGTCACAAGGAAGTTTGTTAATGAATATGGAAAGGGGAGGGAGACAAGAATGGATCATTGTAGTGCACCTTTGGTAATAGGTGACGATTCTGATTGGGAGGATCCTATTTTAACTCTGAAGTGTCTGTCGGGGAGGAAGATATTAAACCAGGGAGCAATGTCTGGACTGATCTGGACTGATACCAATTCTAATTTCACTTAGTTTGTTTTGGAGAAGATAGTGGTCAATGAGGTCAAATGCCTTTGTCAGGTCTATAAATAGGGGACCTGTAAGGTGGCCACTATCAGAGTACAGCAGGATGCCATTAGTTAGGGACCAAAGTGCTGTCATAGTACTTCATCTAGGCCAGAATCTATGTTGTTTGGAGGAGAGCAGGTTGTACTGCTGGATATAGAGGGAGAGCTGGGTGTAGACCATACCTCTCAACCGTACTGAATTACTCGGTTTTCACACAGTTTTGGGGTCCAAATAATGGGGTGCCATGATTCCCGAGTGGCACCCCTTAATTTCATATTTCCCGGCTTTTTTTAATTTAAAAAAATTTAGTTCGGCATTTTGAGCTGACGTCATCACATGTGTGATGACGTCAGCTCCGTGAAATGGCCAGCTAGCCAGTCGGAATTGAGCAATAGGGTCATGTACATGTATTTCCGGCTGCTCCAGCAATCCAGAAAGGAATGTGTAGCCACGAGTACTTATTATGTAGCGGCTGTTTGGATTTATCATGTCACTGCTTGAACAGAGGCTGCCGCAGGAACAAGCAGAAGACTTCCTCACAGAGTTACTTTTGATGGCAGAGATATACAGCTCAGCTTTTGATAGCAGAGAGGTATTTATAGCTCAACTGGTAACAATCCGCATCCTTAGCTGCTATGAGAATTGATTAAAAAGCTTTGAGATATCTTGTGTCAGCTGTAACAGACTGTCTAGTTAGAAGCAAAATGTGACACTAAAACTTTGTTATATTTTATTCTTATTGTCAGTTGAGCCTGTCCCTTCTCTTCCTGGATAAATCATTGCTGAGTGCGGTAACTTATACCCTAGACTATTCATTGCATGCACCATCTGTGAGACAATTACTCACTTTTCTACATTCCTTTCTTAATTTAATTGGTAAACTCAGGCTCTGTTCAGCTTGTTTTTGGAAATAAGACTGTTAGTAGTTTCATGTAGGTTCTGTTTTTTTTTTAACTGTCTTGCTATGACTAAATGCTTAGTAAATAACTAATCCTGGATTGTTAATCAGTAAGTCAGTTCTTTACAGAAGCGTTTTGGTTTGTCGTTAGTCTCTCTACCACTATATTGCTTGCCTTATGTTAACACCGCCTTCTGTTTTTAAATTATTATTAGTTGCGGTAAACGAGATACTGTATAGCTGGAAATTCTGCTTTATGTGGCTCCTAGAATAGATTTTTATATGGCCATCTAAATACTTTTGTAAATCCATTTTATTCTGTAAAATTGCTGAGAGTTATATTAATAAACAACTGTAGCAGAGTTAATTAGGTTATGCTGCTAACTTCTTTGCCTGTGCTATAATTTTGATTGAGTTTGTGTTGCATGGCCACATTTATTATGATTTAAACTGTCAACTTAAAGTATGCATTTAGAAAGTTTTTGCTTTTAACCCAGTAGCTTTCATTATGTGAGTTTTGGTAATTATTGCAATCTGTTGAGCTGGGTTTTCAGGCTGAGCAGCTGTGAAGAGTCAAAGGCATTTCATAGTAGGGTGGACGGAAGAGATGAAATAGCAAACTTTGGAACTGTAACCATTTACATAAATCATGGTTGCTTTCAGGATTTAAGCTTGTGTAGTGCTTGATTTTTGTGGGTGTAATTGAAATGATCTTTAACCTATAAGACTATAGTACAAGACATTTAGAATAAAAAAATGTATTTCTGTTATTTTTTAAAGTGTGTTAGAAGATCTGCTCCTGTTGCTAAACTGCATAGGTGTTTTCCTTGTTCAGGCACTTCCCACATCATGAATTTACTGTTCTGGCTCATCAGCTCTGCACTTTAGAGGACAAATTGCTTGTATTTTAAGAATTTCTTTGGGGGGAGGGGGCATTAATGGATATGAACAGTATGCATAGAGTATTCAGTACTTTTATACCTGTGGCATTCAGTATCACTGCAGGGCTGTGACCACATGTTTGAAAAATGTGCAAAGAAAATGGAATTGGGGAGGCAGTTGTTTAAATATGGACACACTGAAATCAAATAATAGACCTTTGGGACAACTTTCTCTTTTTGATGAGGGTCCTGTACACATTGTCACTGTGTTGTATAGTCTGGTTGATTATATTTTCTTTTGGTATCTGTCCCACCATGCATTAATGTCCTAAATGCATTGTAATTTGTTAATCTCTTCAGAATTATGTTTATGTGTGCAAAATGTGTAACTTCTAGCCTTTGTTTTTCCTTTTATTACACATTTGCAAACGTTTTGTATTCTAGTGTCTTAAGAAAATCTCACAAATTGCCTTTATTACAGTCCTCAACACATTTCTTCATTTTAGGTTTTATTAGCTTTATACTGAATTTGATGGGAGTCTATTTTCATTGGGAGACAGTATTGTAAAGTATAAAAATAAAATCCAAATGATCATTCTAGAAGTAAAGCAGTATGCACACATTAGTGTTTATGGTAAATGGGGCGAAATAGCCAGATAATGGGACATTGGAATGGCTGCAGGGGGGGGGGGACTATGGTGCCATACTTTGGTTGTCTGTTCTTCAGTTTGTGTTTAAAAGTTGATATCCCACAGTTCCATTGGAGTGGGTGGGGTTGCATAATTATTTATGCAAATTTTATGTTAAACAGCGTACAGATTTGTACCTATTTTTCATGGGCCTTGTCCAGATTTTTGATGTTTCCAGGTTGAGAGGTATGGTGTAGACTGTCTTTTCAAAAAGTTTGCCCAGAGTTGTGAAGATGGATATTGGATGGAAGTAAGAGATATTTGTTGGGTCAGCTTTGGGAGGGGTTTAATTACAGAAGTTTTCCAAATATGTGTCATGAAGTTTTGCGTGAGACATAGATTATATATGTGGGTGAGAAGAAGACATAGATGATCTCTGCAGTGATATATGAACCAGGGGTTTATGTTGTCAGATCCAGCAGGGGTGTCCGTGGAAATACTTTCAAGGAGGATAGATACTTCTTTGTGATGTATGCATGTGAAGTGAAAGAAGGGTATGAATGGTTGTGTGGTGGGCAATGCATGATCTGGCTGAGGTGTGAGGTTTATTGATGGAAATTGCTAAATTGCTTAAAGAAATTTTCTGGAGAAAGCTTTGCTGCACCACATTGAATGGTGTTTGTAGATGAGTACCATGAAGAGGCTGTCCTCCTGTAATAGAATGTCCTCTTTCCAAAAGCATTTGGGGGGAACGTGAAATGGTAATTTGTTTCTTAGTTTGTAGAATTCTTTTATGCCTTCTGATGGACTTCTTGCCTATGCTATACAAGACTATAAAGGAGGTTTGGTTGTCAGCTGTGGGGGTCTGTTTCCATTTGTGGGGGTGTGTTTCCATTTTTGCCATGCTTCATCACTTAGAGTTAAAGTGGATAGTCATGCAGTTTTGGTGGGTTTCTAAAGCATGTGGGTAAGTGGGAAAAATGTATCTTGCAGCTGGAGTAGAAAGTTGTTTAGGCTTACAGCTGCTGTAATAGGGTCATGAAAGGAGAGTATATGGTTTGAAATGTGGACTATGAGAAAGATATTGAGTTTGTCTATATTTGTGCTACTGTGGTTTCTGAAGGCTTTTAATATTGGTGGTAAAGCTGTCATCTTATACAGATCATAGACATGGTTGTAACTTTTATTGTTTATGTAACACATCTGATTATAGCCTCACCTGTTAGGGATCATTTTTAGTGTTTTATGGAATTTATGTATTCCAGTTCTATGGCTGTATGTCATTCTTTCTTTCTGTGTTTTTTTTTAACCAAGAAACAAATACATAAATAATAAATTCAAATGAGAATATACAAATGTTTCACTTTCTTTGTAATAAGAAGTACTAGGGAATACATATTTCACCTTGACAGTGACCCAGTTCCTTGAAACAGCTAATTATTACATTATAAATATGACTTATAATTTTGCTGTACACAAAGTGGAAAGACATAATCAATTGCATTTGATTTCATTATACATATTTATGATATACTAATAGCCAAATAACAATGCCAAATGTCTTACATTATCTCAGTTTTGTTGCAGAAAGTATTCCTGGGATATATTTCTATCTTCTGAATATGTTTTCTGTTGACAGAGTTTTCACCAGATCCTTTACAAATGCAACGTCCTTTACCCATAAGTGGAGAAGCTGTAATGAAATAAAATACTCTTTAATGCAATGAGAATATATAGACTCTTTTCATGCTAAAGAATCTCTTCTTTGTAAAACCTGAGTGTGAAGAGAACACTAAACAATAAAACACATAGAACAGCTGAAGAGCAATGCCACAATAAAAGACTAAAATGTTTTGGTTTTAAACAGAACTGACAGGAGACTGCAGGCATGAGTCAGATACTTGATTTGGACAGTATTGGCCAGTGGATTGATCAATACTGAGAAAATGCCAACTCTTCTTCAGAGAATTGCCAGGAATGGAAGTAGAAATCATGAGTGCAAATGCAAATAAGCTACACAACATGTATAACATTGCTACCTCATTTCAGAAACACAAATCATGAGTACCAAGATCATCTAGTGAAAGTGCTTTACATCTCTGTTCCAGAGGTACACTAAAAGAAAAGTCTTATGTACTGTTATGGAAACACAACTGCTGTGCTGCTTAGCAACCTGTTGGTACAGGGGAGTGGGGGGGGGGGCAGAGCATGTACCTGCAACACTTGAGAGCTGCTGATAGTGATGGATTGGGGGTGGCTGATGGACAGTTTACTTACCATGGGTAAGAGTGAGGGACATACCTCTCAACCACTTAGCCCAAGAAATCTGGACAAAGCCAAATATAATGTGGGGACAAGGTCCCAAAAATAGGGCCAGAATTTAAATATTGGTCTTATAAACTTATAAAGTTGCTAGAATAACATTTTTAGAATAACATATTTTGTGTTAGTGCATATTTTCTGAAAGATATGATGTCTGAAACTCAAATGTTTGTAATTATTTAGTGACTTCAGTCTGCAAGGATTTGCCATAAAATCACAAATGTTATGTAGAAGAGACCAAAAATATGAGACAAAAATCTGGCCAGTTGAGAGATATGATGGGGGCAGGGGACGGGTTTCCAGGACTGTGATGTCCTCTAGTGGGGGCAGAGAAGCTGTGCTGTGTCACACAAGGGCATGAATGGATAGCAGAGATGGACAGGTTTGCACCACTGCATGCCCACCCTTTACAGAATCAGCTGTCCAGTTTTTGTAGAATGTCCAGATTTTTGCCAGATATGTTTGCTCTCTTTCTCAGAAAATGTGTTGTTTTGTGCAAATCACTGAAGACTGAAGTTACTAAATAATAGCATACATTTGAATTTCAGACTTCATATCCTTCAGAAAATGCATGCTAACAAAAATCCTGTTATTCTAGCAACTTTCTATGTTTATAAGAGTGATATTTAAAATCTGTCCCCTCCCAATTTTTTTGGTCTTTGTCCCCCCCCACCATTATTTTAGACTTTATTCAGATGTCTTGCGTTAAGAAGTTGAGAGGTATGAGAGGACTCTACAGGCATAAGATAAAACACTCCTGCAACAGCTGATACACTGAGTTATCTCAGTCTGTTCTTCCTCTTCCCTGAAAATGGATAAAAGGTGCCAGGGAGGAAGTTCACTGATCTAGAAGAGGAGATAGAAGTTAGAAGCAGAAACATTAGTCACTCTGATAATAAGGAGCCAAGAAAAAAAATACCTTCTATTATGCAAGCCATATATAGCTGCTACTTATTAAAAAAATGTTCTTGCTACTGAAAGACTGCACTACCTTAATCACTTGCAAGGGGGTGCTGGTAACAAACACAGACACACACATCATAATGACATATGTGGGTATCAGGGTGGAATAAGTCCATGTTATCTCTTTTAGGTTGTACAGATTTTTCTTGATATACATACTATGGATGTCACTAACAAATTTATGCACAAACTATGCACACCAGTACTTTTGCCAACCAATCAGAAATCCTGCTATCTCAGACCCTCTTAAACAAAAAAAAGCCTTATAAGTTAACTATAATGATCTGGTTTCCAAGAACTGCAAGCTGTACACATTATACCAAGAGTAGTAATTGAGATTCTGTAATAAGCTATGGTAATGAATCTCATTACCCATTCATGGCATAGAACTATCTCACCTGAGTTGTCAGATTCTCCAAGGTTGGCAGAAGTTTTCTGCTGCCACAGTTCCTCAAGGCTCACTGCTTGCATTACCAGGGTTGTAATATAGGTGAAGGTGCATGGCTAATATTCAGTCCTACACCAATACAATGGAATGGAGAATGCTTTAACAGCGAAGAACTCTATAAAGTATATCATCAATGAGAACTTGAGTCCCCTTTAGGAATCAAGTGTAGAGTTTCACTGGTCTCCATACAGCTCAGCTGTCCAGATTTTCATAGACTGTCCAGATTTTAGGCTCGTATTTTTGGTCTGTTCCTCATAAAATCTGTGGTTTTCTGGCAAATCACTGGGATGATAAATAATACAATAAACCCAATGAGCTTCGACAAAAGCAGTGTTGACATTTAATATTCACGTCATCCAGTACCTTGACATTTCACCTTCAAAGGGATGACCCCAAATCACTTGGATGACCTGAGGATTGAAGTCACTAAATAATTACAGTTTCAGACTTCAAATCCTTCAGAAAAATGTATGTTAAAACAAACCCTGTTACTCTATCAACTTTCTAAGTTTATAAGAGCAATACTGAAAATCTGTCCCTATTTTTGTGCCTTTGTCCCCCATTTTGTCGGGCTTGTCCAGATTTCTTGCACTATGAGGTTGAGAGGTATGCTGGTCTCCATTAGCATATGCTGAATGAGGACTGGTGGAGCCCTTGGTTTTGGACTTGGGGAGAGGTAACATGTTTCTTGAATGGAGTAACTACTCAGAATACCGTGTTACCCTGCATTCACATTCTTTTGGAATACCACATAATAAAAAAGGTAAAATAAAAATAGTCAACAATCAGCCAGTCAGAAAATGGCATTGTTGGCAAACCTGATCTGATCCAATTAAAAGAAATTAAAGAACACTAAATTACCTAAATGCATAAATAAACCAAGAAACTAACATGACTCTCATAGACTACTGAAATAATAAAAAAATGCTGCACAGTAATATAAAAACAAAAGCATTAAAATTCTTCTCAGTACTAAACACACCTCTCAGCCTATTAGTGAAAGAAATACGGACAAAGCCTGACAAAATGGGGGACAAAAGATCGCAAATAGGGACATATTTTAAATATTGCTCTTATAAACTTTGAAAGTTGCTAGATTAACAGGATTTGTTTTAAAATACATTTTCTGAAGGGTTTGAAGTCTGAAACTCACACTTGTATCATTATATAGTGACTTCAGTCCTCAGATCATCCCAGTGATTTGCCAGAAAACCACAAATTTTATGAGGAACAGAGCAAAAATATGAGCCAAATATCTGGACATTCTGTGAAAATCTGGACAGTGGACAGGTATGGTAATAAAGTAGAAAAGGCTTCATGAGACAGCCCAGTCATAAAATTATACAGCCATACCTCTCAACTGACTGGATTTTTACAGAATGCTTAATTTTTTTTTGCTTCATATATTTGGTCTGTTACTTAAAAAAATGTGTTTTTCTGATAAATCACTGAGAATTAAAGTCACTAAACAATGACATACATCTGAGTTCCAGACTTCATATCCTTCAGAAAAAGGCATGCTAACACAAAACCTGTTATTCTTCTAGCAACTTTCTAACTTTATAAGAACAATATTTAAAACTATCCCTATGTTGGTGCTTTGCCCCCATTATTTTAGGCTTTGTCCAGATTTCTTGCTCTATCAGTCTGAGAGGTAATGTGGGTATGACATAATTTAAAACTATCCCTATGTTGGTGCTTTGCCCCCATTATTTTAGGCTTTGTCCAGATTTCTTGCTCTATCAGTCTGAGAGGTAATGTGGGTATGACATAAAGGCATATTAAATGCACAAATTGCGCAGATTATGTAATTCTTACATCTTATTGAAATAAATGGGACACCGTAATTACAATTAAACAAATCAGTCAAACAAAATAAATAAAATATACATTTGGAGGAGTCTTATTCTCATGGTAAATGAAATATCTCATATGGGATGGTCAGAGAACTTGATTTTTTGGCTTGTGGCTTTATCTCTGTTAAATGGGTGGTAACTTTTACTTGCCCATTTTATAAATATATTTATAGATGCAGATTAAAATGGAAATAATGGATAAATAAAAATCACCATAGAAGCCCAATTAAATAAAGATAGGAAGCAGCCCATCAGCTAAACAATCTTAAAGAAAACTTATGGTAGTGTGGGGGGGGGGGGCATTATTACTGTTTTTTTCCAGTTCTTGGAGATGTGACCAACATGTTTTCCCTTGTGAATATTTTAAAAATACATCTATCATGCAATCAGCTAAATCAACTTAAAAGTTACGTAGGGGAACATTACTGCTTTTATATATATTATGTTCTTGGAGTTACCCTCAAAATGATTACTTTTGTGTGCATTTTTGACTGTTACTTTTAAAGCAGTATACATGTTAATCAAGTGTTATGCTAATGATATGTTATTGTCCTCCTCTGGACTCACTCACCTGCCAGAATTCAACTGAGGTATTGTGCAATGTTGGCACTTATTTATAAACTGGACTGTGCAATAACACACAGCAGTTTGACAGAAAAGTCTCTTAAAATAACTACCCTGAACATTTTGAGATGAGAATTCCACTGACTTAAAGAGTTATAACCTTAAACAACTAACACTTGATTAAAATAGGGAAATGAATTGTTTTATATTGAAATATATTACTAAACATATAATTACCATAGAGTCTTGAACCCCCCATCCCTGTACTTAGGCTCTTACAGACTGTTACACAGAGGTCTATGTCTTGTATTCAGGGCCATTAGAGACCCAACCCTCCCGGATCTCCTGCATTTCTTCAAGAACAATAGCAGCACAAATACCAGAACTAAGGACTTAAATCTCCAATAACATATAAATAAATGGGTTGTCTACAAGTATTCACATACTAGCAGCTCAAGACACGCATGGTCACAGCCACTTACTTGAAAAAGCAAGTGCTCGAACTCCTACTGATCCAATCTCCTGCTTGTACATAGCCCACCCCACACCTGATCTTATATAGCTCTATATCCCTACTGTAACCTAAACTATTAACAACACCAACAATCCACAAACGAAATGCTCAGTTCACATACATGCTTGGCTTCATGTATAAGCAGAAACCAATTTAATAAAAAGTGCTTAAAACCAGCAAACAAATAGCAGCTCAAATTTGACTTAGCACTTTCTCCCAATAATTAGGCTTCATCAAAGTCAAATTTAAAAAGCAGGGTAATGTAGATTTTTACAGGCAAACATTTAACATGCTTGGTTTTATTAGCCCAGTTTTGCTTGCTGTTTTGTTTTTTCCTGATTATATCTTTTGAAGGAAGAGAACATCTTATTACAAGAATTAAATCAGGATAAAACAGTGAGAGTAATGAGACCGGATAAGGGAGGGGGGGGGGGGCTATATTGATGGATAGCCTAATATATGAGGCTAAGATGATGGAATTGTTAGAAAATACTTCGAAATATAGAAGAGTTATCATAAATGAAATAAATATAGCGAACAAAAAAGTAGAATTGTTTCTGAATGATTTGTTGTTAGAATGCACTATTAATGTAAATCTGTACAACTTCTTGCATGTAGACAAACCTATTACACCCAGTATATTTGGTATCCCAAAAGAGCACAAGAATGTACAAAATCCATCACTGAGGCCAATAGTTGCCTCTGAGGGGTCAATTACAGTCCCTTTGGCCAAGGTTTTAGATATAAAAATTGACAAAAATGGCAATGAGTGGCCAAGGTGTGGTGAAGGACTCTTGGGACCTATTAAGAAACATAAAGGGGAGTATGTATAAGGAAGGAATGATTTTTATAACAATGGATATACTTGATTTATTTACTTCAATTCCACACACAGAAGGTATGAAGATGTTTGAAGAAGCCTTAGTGAAATATGGAAAATTTAGCAGCAAAGAGTTTTATTTGATTTTAATGCTCATGGAAATTGTGTTAAAAACAATTTCATTCATTATGAGGGTGAATTCTTCCAACAACAGCAAGGTGTGGCAATGGGGGCCAGATGTACCCCCATTTATGCAATTATTATTTTATCCTTTTAGGAAGATAAATTCATCCTTAGCTCCAGGTATATTAACTGCTGGAAACTGTATAAAAGATACCAGGACGATATGTATTTTTTATGGGAAGATATTGAGGAAAAATGTTTAGAATTTGTTAACTATCTATCAGACTCCACGCAATTTTTAAAGTTTACATACAAAACCGATTTAAGCAAACTTGAACACTTGGATATCTCTATCACCAAACAGCCAGGAAGGTTTAACTCGAAAGTATATAGAAAGGAAACATCTACTAATTCCCATTTAGCATTCAACAGTGCACATCCGTTCTTTCAAAAGAAAGGAATATTAAAAGGTCAGTATGTAAGAGGGAGCAGGATGACATCAGATGATACAGATTTTGAGGTAGAATGCAGTAAACTATTCGAGATGTTTTGTGAAAGAGGTTACCCAGCTGACCTGATTAAAAAAATAGAACAAGAAGTTAGAGAAGGAAGGAAGGGGAAGTTTAAACCTGGTTTAGGTTAAGGCCTACTGGAGAATGATGTTACTGAACAAGAAATGTTAAACAATGGCAATGGCCATTTGGCTAGTAACTTTGTGACTGATTACAACGCTAATTCAAATGCAATAAAAGCACTATTAGAAAAGGAATGGACCAGGTTTAGTGCTACATTTGGGCTTCATTTTCAATAAACCTTTTAAATGTACCTACCAAAAAGGTAGAAGTATAAAGAATATTTTCGAAAAAAAAAACAATGAAGGAAACATGGTTGGAAGGGATAAAGTTGGCACTTTTAAGTGTGGACGTTGTTCTCAAAGTGTATGGATCAACAAGACAGATACAGTCTTCCTGTGAAGCAGGGCTAGACTGATAACAAGTAAGTGTTTTGTAAACTGTGAAACAAACGGAATAGTATATCTTTTTATTTTTATTTTATTTATTTTACATTTGTTGACCGGGCTAGTCCAGCTGGATATATGTCCATTTTCAGTGGAGGCCCGGGGAGAAAAGCTCCAATCTTGTTACTTGTAGTTACTTGTAGTAAATGTGACTCATTCTACGTAGGTAAATCAGAGAGAAAACTAAAAAGTAGAATGTATGAGCACCAGTATGACATTAGGAACAAATATAAAAATAATGCACTACATAGACATACATACTTTACAATGCCAAGATGCCAAGTTTTTCTTTTATATCTTGGAAGTGGTACATAAGGATATTAGAGGTGGCCCATGGGAAGCTAGACTTGAGTACAAAGAACTGTACTGGCAATTGTTACTAGAAGCCACTAAGACCCCTGGGCTTAATGGCTCGGTTTCTTTAAAACCAGTCCTTAAATTAAGGTCAGCAAAATTATAATGTTTTATAATGTGTTTGCTTTGTTAAACAGTGCAATATTTGTATGTATTTTATACTATTTTATAATTGTTATTTAGATATATATTTTATGGGTGAAAAATTTTAAGAATTTATGAATTTTACAATGAAATTGCTGCATTTTTTTCTGTGCTTTCAGTGTGTCTGTGTAAAAAGGTTTTAGTATTTAGCCACTAGATGGTGCTAGTAGATCATTTTATATAAAACTGCATCTAGCTAGTTGTTCTCAGTATAAATGTATTTGAATCATATTTTATTGAATATTTGTATAAAAATATAGTCATTTTCAAGATTATTTGGAGGTAGAAAGCTATTTTATGTATTTATATAAATATTTGTATATTTAGGTATATGTTAGTATTTTTAAACAGCACTCAGCTTCTTTTATGATTGCTTTACATAAAATGGTGGATATTTAATGCCCTGCCAATGAAATTGGTTTTCTAATTAAGTAATCAGTATATATATACAGAGATCTTTACTCAGTATGCACTTTCCATCTGAAGAAGTCTGTTGGGAGACGAAAACGCTGTTCATTATTCTGTCAAAGCGTTAATGTGTATGTACTGTGACCCGGAGGGGTATTTTTAAGAGTTTTATTCTTTACCAAGTGGAGTGATTATTACATATATTTTTATTGCATCCAGAGGTCTTCGTGGGCTTTTTCCAAGTGCTAAGAGTTTTCTGAATAGATAATATATCCCTAAATGCAGACTCAGTGTTTAGGTACTTGGAAACATATGTGGACAATGACTTGGCCTTTTACTGCTATATGTCTACTCTTATAAGGAAATCATTCTATATTGAGCAATTTATAAGCAAGGGTCTGGCATCCAGGCCCAAGGATGTCATTGCCGTGCTGTAATCAGCCCTCATTAGGCTAATCATTGAGTGTAATGCTCCCACTGGTATGTACTTCACTGACAGAGGTTCCTCAAAAAAATACAAGGCATTAACCACATGCAATACGCAAGCCAACTCAAAGTGTTATCTTTATAACCAGTATCCTACAGACTACTGGGAGGTGATCTGTGTCTGGTTACAAGATATAACCTGATTCAGTACTGATGCATGTACTACACATCTGCAAATCTAACAGCATTAAAAATAGCCAATCAAAGCACCTAAACCTTATTACAACAAAGGAAACAGAGCCTATTGGAGGGATAGGTACATTTCTCAGAGACTTCCCGTATTCTGGAACAGGCTTCCCATCTATGTTAAACAGAGTTTATCGCTGACCCTATTCAACTGTAACCTGGACTAATGGATGGGGAATTGGAAATGGATCCCTAGACTGACACCTATGCCCATGTTGGACAGAGATAGCTTAAATGCTCTGCCACCTAATTCCATCCAGATGCCCCTGGGTAATTTGTTATCATTTACAAATGGGGAAACATGACTAGACTTAAAAAGCTTGCTAGGAATGTTACCCTAGTAATCCCCTATTAACCTATGAACTTATGAAAGACCAATGTCTGAAAGCCCATTTCACTGGAAGACAATTTAATCACATTTGAAATAACAGAAACATGATACAGTCAAACATATCCAAGGCAAAAGTATTCAAAAACACTTTTTTGCTGTTTTTTTTACTGAGTTTCAAGCCTCCCCTGCACCCTATATACCCCTAACTTAAATATGCTAATTCCACAGTTGCACAACTGTGTAGAAAACCATACACAGGCACTCTCTGCCAATGCACATGTATAAACCAGATCAGCAGTGATTATGTACAGGGTACTTCAGGACCCAGCTAAAGCTTCTTCATATACTTCTAAATATTTCTGCTTCTGTGTTGTAGAACTACATTTAACCATAATACAGTCAATAAAATGGAATTTCAGACAAATTGTCCTTCAGAGAAACTGAGAATTTGTATTGACTGGTCCCTCATTCCGTGGATTTGTCTTTAGATAACACTATACACACACACACACACACACACACACACACACACACACACACACACACACACACACACACACACACACACATTTTGTGTTTGGATAATTTGGAATTTAGATTGTTTTAAGGAGACCCATATCTATCTCTCTATAGAGGTGTCTATATTATACCACTGAAACTTCAGATCATTAAATGGCATTTCATTGGAAATGTCATTCATTGAACCCCCCACTCCCCACTAATTATATATATCAACTCCGAGATTGCACTACAGTGGGGAAAGAGCAAATTTCCTGATCCCTACCATAACACGATCTCAGAACAGTTAGACGAACGGTATGTTCAATAAAATGCCATTTGAAATGCCATTCAATGATCTATTCTTTTGATTAGATAATAGGGACCCTCTATAGATTTATATTTATATCTGTGTCTATCAATATGATTATAATCTCCAAAAATACCATAATCACACACATGTAAAAACATATCAAACTGTACCACACCTATCACTGCAGATGACTCAACAAACAACTTAAGCATGCAATCATGGATACATCCAAACAAGCAAAACATAAACTACCTTACTTATATATAATGGTCAAGTAACTGTGACCAAAAGCAAATTCCTTGATGTAAGCTGTAG
This sequence comes from Protopterus annectens, assembly GCF_019279795.1. Lineage (NCBI taxonomy): Eukaryota > Metazoa > Chordata > Ceratodontiformes > Protopteridae > Protopterus > Protopterus annectens. The sequence goes on along the minus strand of NC_056751.1, from coordinate 52,323,506 downwards.
TCAACAGCATGACAGTCAACTATATAGCAGCATTCTACTAACTGTGATTTGATGGTTAATGACACAGAAACAACTGCATCTCTTTCTTTCTCTCTTTCTTTACACACACACACACACACACACACACACACACACACACAAACACACACACACACACACACACACGCACACGCATACACACACACACACACACACACACACACACACACACACACACACACACACACACACACACACACACACACACACACACACACACACACACACACACACACACACACACACACATACACACAAACTCACACAGACAGGTGTGTGGTTGCAGTGCATTTTGTTAAAAAGTCTGGTAATTGACCATGGAGTGAAGCTTCACATTTGGTCAAATACCTCACTTGGCAGCTTGCATGGAGGAGTGTCTTTTTCTTATCTGGTCTGATTGCTCTTTTGGTGGTAGTTATGCAATAAGGCTGTGTTTGGGTGGGGTGAAGCTCTGTACATAAATTATTTTTTTTTGGGTTTGTGCATGTGTGTGTGTGTGTGTGTGTGTGTGTGTGTGTGTGTGTGTGTTTGTGTGTGAGTGTGTGTTTTGTCACATTTAAAAGTCCAAAGCTTTTTTTTCTTTTGTTTAGCATTTGCTATTGTGTCTGTGTATATAGTATTCACCAATCGATCACTGTATAGTCAATATTTTGTGTTTGACTATTTGATGGTTGGTCATGTTGGTTTTCCGTATTTCTTTATATACTGTGCTTTCTTTTGCTCTGTATCTGTGTCTGTATATATACACACACACATATATCTATCTAAGTATAGATCTATCTAGTTATACTGTATGTGTATAACTCTCTCTCTGTATATATGTATATATATAGATATATATATATATATATATATATATATATATAATATATATATATATATATATATATATATATATATATATATATATATATATATATATATATATATATATATATATATATATATATACATACATATATATATATATATATATATATATATATATAGATGGATATACAGATAGATATAGATAAATATATATATATAGGCATCATAACTGTAAACCTCAGATAAAGGATGTAAAAAATAATCTCCTTGCCAACTAGATAGAAAAAGTGGCTGTTGTGTTACTGACAGTTTCTAGCTTATGCTGGCAAAAGGGCTACATGAGGGGGTGGGTGCTGGTGATGATGGCGTGGTGTGTCACCATGGCAGATGTCAGCCATTGCTAGTGACATTGTTTTGGCAGGGTAAAGTATGGGAAGCCCCCTATATAGTGCTTCTCCTACAGACTTCACTTGCCTTGACATGCTTTTTGCTATGGTGACACACTGCTCCATAATGCCCCTAATACGTATGAGAGGGGTGTGTAATGTCCATATATCACATCAGTTTTTGTTGAGCGACAACCACAAGACACTTGTGTCAGCTGAAGTGTGATGTGTTTACTGTGGCTTTCAGTAATCTGACTTCAATAACTTGTCTTCATGCAACTTTCCTGAGGTCAGTCTTGAAACTCATAGTGCTATTACCAATACCTGATATAAGCACATAGCTATAGATCTAACATACACTGTGATAGCTTGGTTACATACTATCTTAATAAGAATACGTGTTGCAATGTTTTTTCTTTGCTAAAAGTGCAAAGACGTCCACATACCCTGAATGGCTGCTGCCATGAAATAACCTTTCTCTATGACACAGCAGTCTCTTTATTAAACATCCGTGGCGGCAGCTGTGCGTGAGCGTGGGAGGGGTGCAGCTCCCTTGCATAAAGGCTTTGGATGTCTATTTCGCCAGTACTGAAACCAAATGTTATTTTTGCTGTGCAGCATTCTTGATGAAACACTTCCTTTGCTGTGGGACTGTTAAACAAGTTTGTGTGTCAAAGAGACCTATTTTGAATAATTACTCATAAACTGGTAAAGTCTATATAATTCCCTGGTTGGAATGATAAGCTGCAGGTGAGCAATGCATATTCTGCAGATACAAGACTGATTCTTGCAAACAATTACACACCTGTAAACAGATACCTGCAATAGTGTTTCCTGGACAGTGAAAACCCACATAACCCTACAGGAGTTTGCAGAGTTAACAAATGCATTCATTATTATTAGAATTTTAGAACAAAACAGTCAGTACAAATACAAAACTAGTCAAAATGTGTATGTGTTTATATCAGTTGCTGTGTGAAATCAAGTAACTCATATGCATTTATTTTACTGTAAAATAATTCAACAAAATAATTATTTTGTAGTAAAGATTTCAAGTTTTGCAAAGCAAAGATTATGTGAGTCATTCTGTAGAAGTAATTGTAATCTCAAAGGCTTTACTGATATTTAACCTAAATAATTCTGCTACCAAGCTGCAGTAAGTTAAACTCACCAATAAATGGTTTTCAAGAATCACCGCACATTGAGACCAGTAGGTGTCTTTATAACATTAATAAGAATATATTTAAAAGACTTAAATTTAGTGTTTACTTTACCTTCAAGTGTGGAAATACATATAATGGTCAAAAATAGGAGGATGACACAGCAAATATTCATGTTTGTTTAGTAATATTTTCCTTTTTAAGAGTACGATCTAGTTTTCAGTCAGTTGTTCAGCGTCTGATACAGTTTGTGCGTAACCGAGTATCTCAGCTCACAATTAAATAGCAAAACAAGTTCCCATGAGTTGGCAGTCCTCCAAGAGCAGTAATCACAGGAAATCATAGCTGGGAGGTGGAGAGATGGATTTTCCATTTAAGGTACTGGTGAATGACAGGCATTAATTATTTCCCAGAAGCCGGTACATTATTATAATAATCATGTCCTTCAAGAAGAAAATAAGTTTCTTTTTCTCATTTTTCATTCATTTCAGAAAATGGTACAGTTCTGTTCTGTAGGATAGTATGGTTATTATTGCTCTACCCTACATTAGTTATGTCACTTAGACAGCAAGTTTAATTTTTTAAATATGTGACCCAGGTATGAAGAAAAAAGCACAAGCTGTCAGTCATCATCAACAGTGACAAACTAGATGAGGTTGTGACCTGTCCACTTATTTCAGATGAATCAATAATTTTCACATTTTACTTAAAACTATTATGCTTTGTTACTAGTACAGTATTACAACTATCAGTTTCCACTGATTCACAGATCTAAGTGTTTTGTAACTAATTTATTTTGTTATTTAAATAACAGAAAGGCAGCTGGGTATGAATAGTTAAGGAATAGCAAGGCACAGAAGTGTGAATATGAGTTCTTTGGAAATGAATGCCAGGGGTAGGCACCCACTGGCACCAGCCAAAGAGTGGCATTCTGGCATATTCTGTTTGACATTGCACTAGAGACAAGAAGAGGGGGACACCTTAATTTGTGATATAATAGCCTTACTTTTTTTTTTTTTTTAGTTTTGTGTCATGATTTTTTGTAAACTTTATTTCTGGCACTTGCACGTCTTGCAGGAGAACAGTTCATGTTAGGCACTCTCCTCATGTTATTACCACTCTTCTACAGAAATCCTAAGGCACTGATCTGAAATCTATCTCTGCAAAATGTAGCTTGCTTTTCTGATTACTGAGTTAGACATCAAGATAAATGTTCAACCTGTAGTTATATTGTCAAATCGTGTTTATTGACTTTTCTGTTAAAAAGGGAACATTGAAACAATCTATATAGTTTGCTGGCTATAGTAAATGGTAAATGGTAGCTTTATATTGTACAACCATTTTGCACCACTTTTTTGTAATATAATGTAATTCTTTTCCACTTATATGACCAGCAATACAATGTAATAATATATTATGTTTTAATGACCCGATCACTAAACACTAAAGTAATTTAAGTAACAACAGACCTGTCTTCAATAAACAAGTGCAGTGGTTCAGTTTTCTAAAACAGCTTTATAATGCCATCAGTCATCAGCTTTAATACTTCTGGACTTATCATTTAGGTGTGAGTAAAACAGAAAGTGCTGTTGGACTGTCCTCTTGTGATCAGTAATATTGTATTCCTTTTAGTATAAAGTCATTAACATCTGTTCAACAGGTGGTCTCACTGAGCCTGATGTGCTTTTTCTTGGAGAAAACCAATGAGATGAGTTAATAGAAGGCATGTAGAATATTCAACGTTAGGAATCAAAGGAGTACACAGAATTACAAAACACAGTTATCTAAACATCTACAAAGTAGGGACATTCAGGACATTCTTTTAGCCACAGATGTCTTTATAAAAAACAAATCCTCATGCAAGGCTGGTCTGTGACATTAACAGAACTTGTCAGCAGGATAGATTTCTGCCCCAAAGACTCCCCTATCTATGGGATAGACTCCCTCGCCATGTCAAGCATAGTACCTCTCTAGTCCTCTTTAAGAGGAACCCGGGTGATTGGATGAGAAACAGAAAGTACACCCCGGGATCCCACCTGTGTCCCTGCTGGACAGGGGAAACAAGTGCTGACTTTGTGGGAACATGGGCAAAATTCTTGGCAAGGCTTATAAGGGCTTCCAGGCCAATAGCCTAGTATCATCCTATGAACCTATGAACAACCAACAGCAAAAACAGGCCAAAAATACTTTAAGTGCTTTTTGTAGAGGAGCAAGCCCCCTGCACCCCTCAATGTGGGCAATCCTCCATACCCCCTAAACTTATATATACCAACTCCATGGTCACACCAACAGAAAGAAGAGGAAAATTACCCCAAAAGGGCATCACTGCCAGCAGAACTTGCTGATAGTGATTTCCTGTGTAGGAACTCCAATTGTCAGTGGGTTGAATCTCAGGGAACTAAAGTCTGAGAGTTCAAACTTTGTCCACTCATAGGTTACCCAAGAAATATATGCAACATAAAAAAAACTTTCTAACAGTAAAACAATCACTACATGGACATACTTTCTAATGTGACATTGTAAACTTATCTCACATGTTCTTTAAAGTGAATAAGATCAACTCTCTGTCTTGATCCATTGTGCCTAAGGCAGTCATTCATTGGTATACCTTTATCCTAGACCTTCTATTACTAACAGACTCCATCACTGACAACTGTTTTCATCAAAGTGTTTAATTCTTCAGTTTTGGGAGTTTCTACTTTTTCCCATTTTTTGTGATTGTCCTCTTTGTTACTAATGTTAAGAAGGCCAACATGCTCACTCATGCTTTGACCAGACATAAATCACTCGCAATAGTTCCAAGGAGGAGAAATGCACTTATCCAGGCCAGAAACCATACAAACAGGATTGCAATTACTGTTTATATTGTTGCAGTCATTGGCACTCTAAAAAATATACAACCAAGTACCTCCTCCTGACATCTTGAACAGTGACCTCTCATGTTTAAAAATACATGCTCAAGCTTTTTAGGTGTACAAAAGTACTTGTGATGGCATTTCCAAGGTACATTTCTAAATTACTGGGAATGAGTTGCAAACCTTGAAAGTGTATACATTGTATTCCATGTTGGGAAATATAATTTTAAATGCCAGTAGTTTGTATAACCTGATTTGGAGCTATGAGAACTGTGGAATGGCCAGTTTTATTCCCTGACCTAAAATCTAAAACATACCTTTTATCACCTCAGATACACCTTGCTCCATTCTACGGATAGCCTTTATCCAAGTGTAAACCTCCCTTAATCACTTGTAGACTAAGTAGACAAGTTCACAGAGAAGACTGCTGCCAAAACCTTGACTTGGTTATAAAGTCAGTAACTTCCTTTAATTGGGTCCAGAAATGTATTTCCATTTGTATGTACAAAAAACCCTGAAATGCACTGAAATATTATTTTGGGATGTCTATCCAGTAAAACCCTCAAAAGCACTGTAATCTGCAAAGAAGCGCTGATGTTACCATAGAGTGTAAAAATCCAAATAATAAAAAAAAAACACACTCCAAAAGGCAAGGTAGTCAAAAAGTTCCCCAATAAACAAACTTTTATTACGAACACAACAGTGGTTTAGCGCTTTCGTCTTCTATCAGTCAGACATCATCAGAACCACTAAGTTAAAAAATAAATAACCTTAAATAAAAGAATTCAAGAACACACCCCTAAAAAACAGCTAATGAAACACAATGGGCAGGATTCACGAAGGCTTGCACGGAGTGTAAGAGGCATGTAACACTCCATGCAAGCCTCGCAATCCAGAAACAGACCGAAACACCGTGTAAGAGACCAGCCAAAACGTCTCTTACACGGACTGGGCGTGGATATGCTAAATACCTCACTTGCAGCCGAAAGGTATGCAAATGAGGTATATTAGTGATCCATGAAGCAGAAACCAGCCCGTGTAAGAGACGTTTTAGCTGCAGAAATGTACTCAGTTGACAACTGAGTACGTTTCTGCAAAAATCACAATGGAGCCATGTCAGCTCCAAATAAAGGGTGCATATGTGTCAGGCAGCATGCCAATGGCCAAATATGTGGCCATTGGCAAGGTAACCCGATGCAAATATAAAAAAAATATAATTTTTTTTTTCAGTGATGTTTAAAAGCAGCGCAGCCCCGCGCAAACGAGCTGCGCTGTATAAAACATAAAAATGAAGGTTATAAACCCACAAATGTGGGTTTTATGCAATACATGGAATGACAATGCAGGGACCAGCAGACAAAAAACAACATGGCCACCATGTAGTGGTTGCTAAGGGGGGAAGCTGAGTCTAAGACATGTAACTAAGCATTAGTAGGCAATCTCATGTAAATGAGGGTTAGGATACTGAATCCCACAGTCACATAGCAAATGAGCACAGTCTGAGTAGTGTAAGAGATACATAAAGGGGAGGAATAGAGTAGGAGATAGGTGACATCACAGGGGGGAATGGTAGAAAGAAATGCAGTTCATTGGAGGTCAGTGTAACATGACAGATGACAGACACAGATCAGGGAAAGAGGAGTGCCACAAGATAAGCATGGGAAAGTCAAGAAATGGAAGGTGTACACTGTTACTTACACCAAAGTTTCTTGCTGGGCGTGCATGCGCATGTGTGCGCACCATGAAGCACGAGTAGGGCAGTGTGCATGCGTGTAAGGCAGACTGAGCATGTGGGAGCGTGTTGGTAGATTTGTGACACTGTTTGCGCTAGTGTGCGCGCGTTTTAACCCGAATAGGCAGATCCTGAACCATGTAAGCATGTGTGTGCGCGTGTAAGCCACTGTGAGCGTGTTTCTGCTGGTATGCACGCTGCTCCCCCCTGAGGAAACAGAAAGGAAAAAGGAAGCAGCAGAATTAGTAGGAAGCTAGCAGGGAATACTGCTGGAGCTAGCAGGTGAAAACAATTAGAAGCAGGCAATTACACAGGCAGAATAGTAGCCCAGCCCAGCACTTAAAACTCTGCAAACAGCAGTGCAGGATGTTTCTCTCAAGAGACACTGCAAGACAGGAGTAAGCTATTAGAAGTGAAAAGTGAAAAAGCTGAACTCAGAGCAGAAATGTTAGGGGCTGCCATAGCTGTCATAATGAGACATAGGCGACTTGCTGAGGGTGGTGACAATGCAGATGGTGCCAGACAACCCACAGTGAGGAGACGGAGAAGAGTGTACAGGCCCAGGGTCACCTACCACGGGTTACATGAGCTGGAGATAGTAGAGCGCTATAGAGTGGACAGAGAGCTTCTGCAGCAAATAGTCGAGCTGTGCAGGGCACGCCTCACACACAGAACCAACAGAGGGGAACCCATCCCAGTGGAAACCAAGGTATGTGTTGGCCTAAGAATACTAGCAACAGGTACCTTCCAGAGACCAACTGGTGATATGATGGGGATATCACAGGCATCAGCCTCCAGGGTACTGCACCAGTTCCTGGATGCCATGTCAGCACATGTCAGTGATCATGTATATTTCCCCAATGCCGGTGAGGTATTGGCCAGCAATATGCGTCTCTTCCAGCAAATAGCGGAATACCCTGAGGTAGTGGGTGCAATAGACTGCACGCACATACGCATCAAAGCACCAGCCGGTGAGCGGGGTAGGGCTTACATTAACCGCAAGGGCTTCCCCTCCATCAACTGCCAGGTCGTGTGTGATGCCCAGGGCATAATAATGAATGTGTGTGCTGGCTGCCCTGGGAGCTACCATGATTCCCACATCTGGCATTTGACGCAGCTGTACCAGACATTTGCCAGTGGGGACATCTCACACGGACACCTAGTGAGGGATGCAGGTTATGCACTGGAGCCTAAAATGACCTGACCTGCTCACAAACAAGTACAGGGAGTGTAATATGTGCATCCGACAGAGGCAGCCCTGCAGCACCACCTGAGACATGAATGCCATGTGTTAAGTAATGTAACACCATGTACTATACGCACACCTGAGGACCCTGACTAACATCCACCCTCACCAAGCATGAAGCCACAAAATGACGATGGGATGATCAATTGCAATAACTGGCTGAAGTAATGCAGTTAGTCAAAGGGGAGCCAATGTGTTTCAGCCTGGGAAGACATGCTGAGCATGACATGATGCACCACCTGCTAGGGGTGGTGTGCACCTATCAGTCCAGGCCCCATGGATACTGGCAAAGGCTGTCAGTACCCACAGCATGCCCTGAATAGGTAAGTCTCAAAACACAAACCCACCTTCATAGGTACCACAAGGGATAGGAACCTAGATGTAATGCTACCCAATGCCAGAAGTCTAAACAGCAAGATGCGCAGTGTAAACGCACACAGTATGGAGAATGTTGATATCAGTCCTGTAATAGAAAACTGGGTCAAGGCTCACATCAGCACCCTAACACTACCAGGTTACACCTCATACTGTGCTGTACAGCCGCAAAACATGGAACAAGCTACAAAAGGAGGGTGACTAGCAATAAATGTCAAGGATAACCACACCCCCATGTTGGTACCACAACAAGAAGCAGCATGGATTATCCATGGTCAAATACCAATGGCTAAAACCGCCTCCCAGTATATAGCCTGCTGCAGACTACTGTCCTAATACCAGGAACTGCACCTGGCCTATGTTGGAATACATGAATATATCAAGTTCCCCAAACCACATTATATTGCTTGACTGAAAATACCCAGACATACACTGGGAGCATTATACTAGCACCAACACAGTAGGAAAAAAGTTCCCAGAATCCATAAACCAAAATGCCCAGGAACAACGTACCACTCCCACAAGAGGGGTAAGCATACTGGATGTGATAATCAGCAACATGTGTACTGGATGGCAAGATGAGAAGTGTATCCCTCACTGGTAAGACCAGACCATAGAGTAATCACACCAGATATACACATCCTGACCACAGTCCCTGGCCAGAAAACCACAGTGAAAAACATGTGTAAAGCATAGGTTGTACCCCTCCAAACCGATGTGGAATCCACGAAAGGCCCTGTGCAGGTGAGAATATGGGACACACCACAGAACATGTTATACAGGCATTCCATGAACACAGCCAGGAATGCTTGGATTATGCAATCACAAATAACAACAAGACACAATGCCATACATGCAGGCATCTGGCATGCTGGACTCCAGCCATTACCAAACCATGCAAGAGAATGAGGAAGCTACTACATGATAGAGCAAACATAAAAAGGGAAGTAATCACTAATCAGTAGTATGGCAATAAAATATGTCCACACATACAATCCACTAAGGCCAGCCACAACAAGTAGAATCTGTGAATCCAGAGGCAATGTGATACCTGCCCCAAGTACACAGACAACCCACAACTCCCCCCAATAAATACAAATATATGTGAGAGATGCAACCATTTATCCAAACCGGAGGCTGAGCTCCCCCAACTCAGTACTGTCAAAACTAGTCAGGAGGAGAAGGTAACCAAAACACCACAAACCCAGTCCCACATAGACCTATCAAAACTGTAAACCAAACACATAAACACAGAAAAACATTCCCAGAGGCCCTAATTACAAACACACCACACCAACAGAGGCCTCCAAAGCAGATCCCAAGCAACCACAACCTCCAAACATAGCACATGCAACACATAGTACACAAAGCTGGTGTGCCAAACAGTTACAGGCCAGAAGGAGAGACAACATGCCTGATGCAGTTGTAATAGGTGTCTGTATAGGCAGACACACAACTGTCCCACTCACCAGACTGAACAAGGGAAAGGGTACAGTAAGCTGCCTGTAGGCTGCCACAATATGCCACATAACACAAGTACGCAAGTCACCCCAAAGCAAGCAGAAATATGATGCACTCATTGTCCATGCTGGTGTGAATGACCTGAGATGTACCTCCCTGGACTACATGAAAAGAGACATATATGAGCTCTCTGAGTATGTACTCCAGGACGGTATGACACTGGCAATTTGCAGCATCCAATCCTCACCAAGAATGATGCCATAGTACAAACACAGAATGATCAGCTTTAACAGGTGGCACAGTTACAGCTGTCAGTCCAAGAGGGTCTAATGTCTGTCTGCTTGAGATGTCATGCATGACAAGCCATGCTGCTGTTCCAGAGATGGCTTGCACCTGTTACCCCTGGGTGTCTGGATATTGGATAAGGCCTTTGCCACCTCCATAGAGCCATACGTAGGCAAGGCCAAAAAGACTAACCCACCACCCTAGAAAACATAAGTGGTAAGAAACATAAGGGTAATGCTGACCAATGCCAGATGTGTAAACTGCAATATGCATGCACCTGAGGCACTTCCCAGTATGGAGAACATCGATGTCTGTGCAGTGACAGAAGCCATAATAGTCACATAGCAAGGGGTGGCGAAAGACACACACACTCTGGCTAGGCTTACTAATGCCCTAGGGTGGATAGCCTAGTATGAACCTATGAACCTATGAAGATACAAATTGTACAGGACACTAAGGATAATCACAAGGCTTACTTAAGTGGTGGTAGGAACCATGTTGGGAATTCACAGATATGCTCCGAATCACACAAATATTACAAACAACATACCAAACACACACACATATTGCCAACATACAACCTGACAGGTTCAGTGCAACCCCAGAATGCAAAATATCTATCCCAGCAGACTGCTGGTCCCCTGACATTGCAGATGCTGAGGTAACAGCCATCATCTACAAAGCAAAACACACAGCAGCAAAGGTATGTGATGGTGTCCTGGGCTGAGGCCAACATGGACTCCAAGAATAATGGAATGCCAAATCACACTACTGCCCAATGTCAGCCTTACCACAGGATATGTACCCAAAGAGTAGTGTACAACAACAGTGGTCCTTCACAACAAAGGTGTTGCCTGAATGGATACTGCAAACTACTACCCCAGGATCCTGACAAGCTTGGTCTGCACAGCTAAGGAAAGGATCAGTATGTATCACAGACATAAAGCTATCATGGACCTACTGACACCGGACAACACCCAGTGTGGCTGTCATAAGTGCAGATCCTGCCCCTAAACATGTTTGACCCATTTGAAACAGTCATTAAGGTCATTAATGAGGGCAATGTGGTCCACACAGCATAGCTGGACTGTGCATATGCTTCCAGACAATACCCTACAAGTTCAGTATGGATATGTTCACCAGCTTAAATATAAACCCCTATGTCAGTAGAGGGGTTGCAAACCAGACTAAGGACAGAACTGACATGGTCAGACATGCTGCATCCATGTCAGACTACAAAGCAGATATGAGTGGCATTCCACAAGGCTTGGTCCTGGGACCTCCCCCGTTCCGTATATATGTCCCATAGGTACAGGCCAACATGGAAGGACTGTGACTGAACTTGTATGCAGAGGAGTACAAACTGCCCACCATATCCGACCCTCAGCTGACACAAGCAACCCACAAAAGGGCCACATAGAAACAGACAACTGGAGCCATAGCCATGTCAGCAAGCTAATTGCAGAACTGTGTATAGACAACCACCGTGGATATACAGTAAGTGCCCACCAATTACCACACAGGTGTTAACCCATTACGTACCTAACATGTAATGAGAGACCTGGGGACACAAGGTGATAGATATCCTGCATTGGACAAATATGTGGCTGTAGTGTTCGCAGAAACATACCATATACCCACCCAATCATGAAGGTTGTCAGATGTAGATAAGGGGAGGTCACTGTGGCTCTGCAGTCATCCTTCATCAGCGTCACAATTGACTACAATAGCCCCTGTGGGATATATCTCAGCAGACACCTCCATCAACTGTAAAGTCCACAACAGTACCCCACCAGGAGTAGCAAAGAGCATGAACAGATGCCATGTGTTGCCTGAGTAAACAAACTGCAGCTCTACACACTGCCATACTGCCCACCCAGAGGCAAGCTGTGCCTGATGTATGAAGCCATGTCCAAGCTGGAATCAATGAACATGCTGCACCTTGTACAATCTGAATGGCAGTGAGCTATGCACATGAGAGACCTGAACCCCAGTACTGACATACATAGGACAAGCTGTACAGAATGATCCATAACACAGACGCCACCCCCACTCTTGAGTAAACTCCCAGTACTGATTAGCCAGAGAGTCACCTATCGACACCCCTCAAGAGGAATCCTGATGAGTGGATGGGAGATGGTAGGTTAACCCTGGATATCACTGTTATGTCAGAGGTAGACGGCGGCACAGTATACTAACCATGACATATGTCATGGCAAACTCCAGTTACATTGTGTGTCGAAGGACAAACACACTCTGTGACTAGCATCAGAAATGGCCTAGGGAACATCGCTAGTGTTTGCCAATGTCCACCTCTGTTGTGGAATACACTACCAATGTTGGACAAGCCTGGTGTAGGTAGTCCATATCTGAACATAATGCAACATGGTCATATGTGCACAACTGGCCCCTACACAGTCTGTTGTACTCACTTTGAAGATGTCAGGCAGTGATAGGACTAAAGCCCAGGATACTGTCCACCACAGTGAAAGTACTGAACCAGTACACTATACGGTACTACAGTGTTAGGTCATTATGAACGGATGTTGACAACTGTATGCAAAGTATCCCATGCAATCCCTGCAGGCACAGTATAATCCCTGTTGTGGCAGACACGAAGCAGTTGGCCAGTTAGTACACAACATGACACCCAACACACAACCATA